>NC_057797.1:47536754-47547641 GCF_018294505.1 Triticum aestivum
CCCGCTGCCTCGCGCGCCGCCCGCCGCCGCACCGCCTCCGCGCCCCTCTCCGGCCACCGCGGCCCGCAGCTCCGGCGAGAGCCCCGGCGGTCCTCAATCTGCGTGCCCCGATCCAGATCCGGTGAACAGTAAACCCTAGATCTGGAGGTTGTTTTTCTTCCAAGTCCCAGAAATTCCAGATCCAAGTGCTCTTGTTCATAGCCTCGTAACATTGCATCCGTAGCTCCGATTCATGCATATAGCATATCAAAATGTTCATCTCAGAGAGTACATCATTTCATACCATTGCATCATTTTCATTTGAGGTCATCTTGATGCCCGAAATGCTGTTAGAAGAGGGCTACTTGAGATAATTGTCAGATCTGCTACTCCATTTAGACTTTTGTCATTTTTGCCATGATTATTGTGTGCATGATATGCCCTGATGCTCTACATATGTTTCATCAAGGGTTTTGCCATCTCTCCAGAGGTGCAACCCATGTATTTTTGTGATGTGTGTGGTGCCTAGTGCAAGCTTGCAAAGTGGTGCACTTGCTAATTCTGTTTTTAGGGACTTAGCATTTCCACTAAGTCCTTGAGCTGTTTAGTTCATGATGCCATATGTTCATGTTGTTTTCTAGTGATCCATGCCTCTTTTGAGGATGATCAGTAAGGATGTTTTATTAATCTTGTAGTGCTCTATCCATCCATGTCTTTGTTTGCAATTACGGAGCACCCTAGCTTGAGTCAATCGAGCTCTACTTTTGCTACTTTGTGAATCTGGGCAGATTGTCAACTTGTTTGCAATTTTGCCGATGTTGTTGTTGTTGATCCGTGCATGCTATGTTATTGTTCTTGCCATGTCTAGTTTGCATTTTGTGTGTTCTTGATAAATGTATGCTTATCTTGTCATGACTTGCACCGTAGTGAGTGCATCGAGCTCGTAAACATGCCTACTTGAGTTATGTTTCAGCATGTGCCAGTTTTCAGTAAGTCTGAAAACTGATTATGCTTTTGCTATGTTCACATGCTTGTTAATATATTTTTTGATCCCTTTTGGCCCAAGGTCACTAAGGGACTTTTGTTAAGTTTTTTGAGTAGCTCCATGCTATATTTTACTTTGCCATGTTCAGGTGCTGTAGCATGTAGTTTTGTTGCTCCGAAGAATGCTACTTGGTCTGAAATTTCAGACAAGTGTTAATTTCACTAAGTCTGAGATCTGTTTACCATATGCATTTTTGCCATGCTTGTTTGAACCTGCTAATGGATGAATTGGCCGTAGCTCAGTGCTAGACTTTTGTTAAGCATCTTGAATGCATCCCTGCCATGTATTTTGTTGTCATGTTTGGGTGCTGTAGCATGTTCATCTCATTGCATTTAGATGGCTACTTGCTGTAATTCGCAAACCGGTGTCATAATTGAATCGCTTGCCATTTTCAAACCGTAACTCCGATTCCGGCGTTCTTTATATTGTTTTCAAGCGATTTCATCTCATCTTTCTAGTGGCACACTTGGTTTCCAAGTTGAGGCCAGGTTCGTGCATTTCCTGTCACATCTTGCATATGCCTCCCGCATTGCATCCCGCATAGCATACCATATTTGCATCCTCTTGTTTGATTCTTGCACGTGGTTGATTGTGTTCTTGTTGCTTGTTTGTCTTGTTTGGGTAGAGCCGGGAGACGAGTTCGCTAACGAGGAGCCCGTTGAGTTTGCTTTCGAGTATCCAGTCAACTCTGACAACTTTGCAGGCAAGATGATCATACCCTCGAAATCACTACTATCTTTGCTATGCTAAATTCCTCGCTCTTTTGCTATGCCAATGCTATGATGCCTACCACTTGCTTTCAAGCCTCCCAAATTGCCATGTCAAACCTCTAACCCACCATGTCCTAGCAAACCGTTGATTGGCTATGTTACCGCTTTGCTCAGCCCCTCTTATAGCGTTGCTAGTTGCAGGTAAAGATTGGAGGATGTTCCTTGTTGGAACATTTATTTACTTGTTGGGATATCATTATATTGCCATGTCATCTTAAATGCATCTATATACTTGGTAACGGGTGGAAGGCTCGGCCTCTCGCCTAGTGTTTTGTTCCACTCTTGCCGCCCTAGTTTCCGTCATATCGGCGTTATGTTTCCGGATTTTGCATTCCTTACGCGGTTGGGTTATAATGGGAACCCCTTGATAGTTCGTCTTGATTAAAGCTTTTTCAGCAATGCCCAACCTTGGTTTTACCATTTGCCACCTAGCCTCTTTTTTTCCCTTGGGTTTCCGGAGCTCGAGGGTCATCTTATTTTAAACCCCCCCGGACCAGTGCTCCTCTGAGTGTTGGTCCAAACAGAGCCACTTGCAGCGCCACCTCGGGGCAACTCGAGGGTTGGTTTTAGTTGTACGTAGTGTTCATCTGAGTGTGCTTTGAGAACGATATATGTGCAGCTCCTATAGGGATTTGTCGGCACATTCAGGCGGTGTTGCTGGTCTAGTTTTAACCTGCCGAAATGTCTTGAAGAACCGAGGTACCTAGTCTGATCGGAACGTCTCGGGAGGGGGTCTATTCCTTCATTGACCGCGAGAGCTTGTCATGGGATAAGTTGGGACTCCCCTGCAGGGATTTAAACTTTTGAAAGTCGTGCCCGCGGTTATGGGCAGATGGAAATTTGTTAATGTCCGGTTGTAGATAACTTGAACCTTAACTTAATTAAAATGAATCAACAGTGTGAGTTACCGTGATGGCCTCTTCTCAGCGGAGTTCGGGAAGTGGACACGGTGTTGGAGTAATGTTTGCCGCAGGATTGCCCTCTTTAGTTATGCGTTCGCGCTTTGCCTTCTCTTCTCGCTCTCTTTTGCGAATAGGATAGCCACCATATATGCTAGTCGCTTGCAGCAGCTCCACATATTTACCTTGCTATTCCTATTAAGCTTAAATAGTCTTGATCGCGAGGGTGCGAGATTGCTGAGTCCCTGTGGCTCACAGATTACTATTACACCAGAAGCAGGGCCTGATGATTCCACTCCAGATGACGCGCTCGAGCTCAAGTGGGAGTTCGACGAGGACTCTCAGCGTTACTATGTTTCCTTTCCTGATGATCAGTAGTGGTGCCATGTTGGGGGTGTTCGGGACCGTGTCGCATGTTGGGTTATCTTTTATTTTGGCGCCGTAGTCGGGCCATAAGTGTTTGGATGATGTAATGTTATTTATGTACTTGATTGACGTGGCGAGTGTAAGCCAACTATGTCATCCCTTTTTATTATCTATATTATGCCTCTAAGTCGTGCCTCAACACGTGGGAGATATAGTCGCATCGAGGGTGTTACAGAAGGCAAGGAGGGCAGATGTCGCTTCAATGCGGAGAGAAGGCGCATGCAGTTGGCGACGATGTCGGTTGACGCGCCGCTTCACTGCCGGCTCCAGAGAGGTTGCGTCCGCTTTGGGCATGCATGAATGCGGCGCCGTCTGCTACGGGTGAGAAAGCGCGCGGCGAGGGAGAGTGTTTTGGGTGGGCCAATTTGTCAGAGGCGTGGATGGTAGCAGTCCGGACTCCCTCAAACCCCTCTCCCCCTCGGGTTTGCGGAAAAACGATGTCCGCACTGGCCAACGGACGGATATATGACCCCGTTGGACGACAAAACATGATTCGACCGCATGGTTCGAACGTGTGCGGTCTGAGGGTCTGCGTTGGGGATGTCCTAATGTTGCATATTTGCAAGTGTGTTTGTCGTCATTTTTATGATCTCCGTTGCTTTTTACTGTGATTTTTCTTTTCTTTTTTGCAGGAGATTTTTACTATGATAAGTAGAGCCTAGTTCTAGCAGTAGGCAGCAAGGAAGAAAGCTAGAAGGTAAATGTGTGATGTTCATTGAGACGTAGCCAAAGAGCTACAAGGATATCATATTTTGACACATGTATTCACAAACACAATGAATCGTTGACAGATGTTGCTATCCATCGGGTTGAGTAGAGCTGAATCACCGTCTAGTTCATTTCACTACAGTAGCAAAATCTCTAATATTTTGATTTCCCTTTTAAGATAAAATGATCTACTCTTGTATCTGAAAATGTTGTTGGCTCACGCGTCCCATCCCCCTCCCCCTACCTCCCCCGCGCCACCTCTTCTGAGGCGACTCGGGGGCAAACCCTAATCGCCTCGACCCGCTCCTCCTTGTGCGTCCTCCCTCTCTGCTGCCGCCCGAGGTACTCACCGGCACCGCCGTGTGGTACTGGTGAAGGTGGCGGCGGGATCCAGGTGTCTCCTCCTCGGCGGGGAGCCTTGGATCCATGGCGGCGGCCCTGGCTGGTGGCACACGACGCAGCTTGGCGGTGGGCGGCGCCGGCATGGACAGGTGGGCCACTTCCCTGGCCATGTGGATGGCGAGGAGGTGGTGGGCTTCGGCTGCGGCGGCGGTTCCTCGCTGGATGTTGGTGGCCATGGTGATATCCGGTGGCTGGAAGGGTTCCGGGGGAATCTCTTGGCCGGCGTGGCGGCCACTCCGATGGCAGTGCCTTTGGGTGTTGCTTCCCTCGTTGGAGGCTTCGGAGAGGACCTCCTTCCTTCCACCCCTCCCAGGAGCTCATGTGAAAACCTCAGACCCCCTGTTCCAAGCGACGACGACACCACGGTGGCGTGCTCCTTCCTGAAGGCGTTGCTCGGGGGCTGTTCAAGCGACGGTGGAAGTGGTGGCGGTTCGGTGTCGACACATGCATTCTGGTCAGCTTCATCTTGGAGGCTACGGCGACGTAGGCGACGCTCGTCTGGTGGAGCTACTGCCGATGGTCGAGGCATCGTCGGCAGTCTGCGCCATCAGGCTCGGGGTGCTCAGGAGGAAACCCCAGATCTGGGTCTTCCGGATCGGATGATGATGGCGTTCTATCGCTTTCCCTTCTGGGGGCATCATTTTGGAGCAAGTGCTGGCTGGAGGGATGGTGGAGTGGTGCTTCATCTCACACATTGATGACGGCGAAGATCGATGGCATGGCGCTGTGGAGACTCGGCGTCCGATGCGCGGAGATGGGCTCGCGCAGGAGGAGGTTGCTGTCAGGCGTCATGGTGACGTCGATGGCAGAGTGACCAGACAAGGTAGAAGCCTCAATATGATCTGAAGACTTGTGGAAGATGGCGGCGACGACACACGAGTGCGTCTGACCGGATTGTGCCCCAGACCCGGTATGTAGCTCGGCTGGGGCTTCCGAATGAGTTTCGGCTTCCGGCTTTTGATGTTAGGCTTAGGTGAGTGGTTTGGATAGTGGCCCAGCTAGCATGTCTTCATCATATTGGATAGGAGTAGCGGCATATGTTGCCAAGATGGTGGATTCAGGCATATTGTTGTAATACTTTATACGGTCCTCGAGAATAATCAATAAAGTCGCCGTATGCATTTCCCAGATGCAGAGGTCGGGGGTCATCCTCCTTTTCTAAAAAAAATCTAAAAATGTTGTCATAATTTGTGTCATGATTTTCCATGTTGGCGCAAAAAACTTAACAGCTAATTAGTGTTAATATATTATTTAAAATATTTTTGACTTTCCTAAATCTTCTCACACCAACAATCTTATGGTGTCTATGTTTTCATCAGGATGTTCTTGAAATTATCACCATTTTCTCTTTGTTCGTTGTTAGCCATAGTCACTGGCAATTAGTGCGTAAGGTGGCAACGTCCTTACACAACAGTGAGCACGGTTAACCACCTAAGGTTAGTACTGTGTCTATGTTCAACATTTTTAAACACGGCAATTAGTTATTGATCTACTAATTCTGTTTGCTCAACTCATCACGCTAAAACAATCTACAATTTTTTCGCTGGAAGAAATAATGTACTATCTATGCTAAAAAACAATTTATACTTTTGAAACAAATGCACACGTTGTGTTCTTACAATAAAGCAGTTACCATATTGCCGTACTTTTTTTTGGCGGTTTGTTGTACTTTTTTTTCCGTGACATACTTGGTGGCAAATAGCATGAAAACTCTCAAGGCCCCTAGATACGGTGGTGTGCATGATCGGTATTGCACCGTTGTTAAATCATTGTATATTGGTTTCCTCGTCTACATATAAACATTGATACATCCGTATTTAGACAAATCTAAAACAAGAATTTTAGGATGGAGGGAGTATTCTTTGCCCAGTCACCATGCGAAAAGAAATTAGTTTCTAACAAGAATGGAGGCACTATGCTGAAACGTCGTCAATTCCCTCAAAAACTGATCTGAGTCCTGTATATATACATCTTCTAGAACTCGAAATATATATAAGAAAAAGCTTAGGCAATCCTGTATAAATACATCTTCTAGCATTCGAAATATATATTTAAGAAAAAAAAAAGCTTAGGCACTCCATGACGGAGTGCTATTTAGCAGGTCAAGCAGTTTTGTGCGATCAGGGTTGATGAGGCCCGAGAGCAGCTGGGCTGCCTAAACCTATTCTATCGGGCTCATCATACCCTGAGAACTGCCAGCAAGCTTACAGATACGCCAATTATCCATGATGCTTTTTTAATAGCTTACCAGGCTTGATGCCTGGTGAACACCAAGTCACGAGCTGTGCATATAAACACCTTCCGTCAGCTCTCGCTAAGCGATGTGGCACTAAACCACGTCTTTCCTTTTTGAGCGGTGGCACTAACAAAGTACTAAAACGGTACGTTTCTCTTTAGCGCTGTGCACCTTTGGTACGGCCCAATCGAAAAGCCCAACACTGGGACGTTTAATTTGGGCTCGATGGGAGATCCTATTTCGCTGGCGTGCTTTTGGCCGGCCCATAAGTGGGGTGCGGCGCCCCTGTTTTCTTTTTTATTCTCTGTTTTCTCTTCTATACAGCATTGTTCGGGGTCTAAAAACAGTTCTGCATTTCAAATAATGGTCGAGCTTTTGAAACAAAAATAAAATTTAAAAATAATATAAATGAGTTTGAAAATTTGTTCTTGAATTAAAAAAATTATAATTTAAAAAGTTCTCGGAAATAAGAAATGATCATGATTTCCAAAAAAATCACGAAGTCATAATTTTTTTCATGATTTTGAATTAAAATACAGTATTAAAAAATGTTCATAAATTTCATAAACAATTTTCACGAACATTGAAAATGTTCATCAATTACGAAAAAAGATCATCAATTCAAAAAATGTATGTGAATTAGAAAATATGATCAACCATCAGAAAAAAGTTCATTAAACAAAAGAATTCATGAATTTAGAAAACTGTTCCCCAAAAAAATCTTGACTTAAAAATATTAACTAATTCTAACAAATGTTCATGACTTCCGAAACATTGATCATATAATTTATAAAAAATTGATAATTTAATAAAACATATTCGCAAATTCAAAATATGTTAACAATTCTAAAAATTGTTCACGAATTTGTATAAAATGTCGTCAAATTTAAAATATGTTCACGGGTACATAAAAATGTTCATGAATTTGAAAAGTTCATTATTTAAGATAAGTGTTAACAAAATTGGGCAAATTATGTTTGAAAAACTAAAAAATTAAAAGAATAAGATAAAAAATAAAGCAAAAATAAAACAACGCACAAAAAAAGAGAAAACACGCCATTGGGTGCAGGGAGCTAGTGGTGCGCGTGTGGTCGCTAACCAGTGACCCGCGCGCCAAATATGATTGGTCCAAGCATGAAACGGAGCAGCAAAAAAATATGCAACGGAGCACAGATTTCTCAATACAGAAAAATATTGATAAGATACAATCGTTCGTGACCAGTTCAGCAATCGTCCCATGACGACCATAATTCACTAAGCAATGTGCAACTCGATTTTGTTCACGAGAAATCTTAAAAGGATTACATACCCTACTCTCCAACAAGTCCTTCATCTCAGCAATAACTAGATGATAAACCGTGCGTTGCTGCAGAAAATATTGCCCAAAGTTGATGTTTTGCTCATCAACTGACTCTCCTAAAAGGATCCATAAAACAAACAATAAATGATTCTTATTTGAGCATACTTATTTGGCAAACTGATTGTGGACTGGTGATCCCCCGTAGCCCTCACGTCGTCCCCACTAGGGCGACTCGGGCGTCACCCTAAACCGCAGGGGGACACCGCCGGTCTAAGCCCGGGGCCCGACCGAGGTAGCGGAGGACATCTCCTCTTCCCCGCGGCTCTGGGGTTGTGCGGGGCCCCGAATCGTGTGGAGGCGCGTTCGATCCGATCGACACAACGACAATGGCTATGGCGCGGCGGCGTTGGAGGCGGCATGGGTTGCGGGCGCGTCGGCCAGCCCTATTCGGGCGGTGGCGCGCCATCTGCCTTTGGATCAACGGTGGCGACATGGAGGGCCTGGTGGTTGCGCTGGCGGCACCTCCGGTCAGATCTGTTCTGACCGTTGCAGCCGAGGTGGTGGTCATCTCTTCTGTCAGAGGTGGTCGGCCTGCGGCTGGGTGGTTGGATCTTGAGATTCATCATCTAGTCCTGGCTACGAGTCGGGAAGACATAGTTGCCGTTGAAAACTGAGCTGTTGGCGGGCGATGGTGGTGTTTTGCGTCGTTACCTAGATGAAGGCATCGCCGTGTAACTGTTGTCGACCCACTCGTGCTGCTTCGGGGGAAACCCTAGAATCTGGTCTTCCAGATCGAACGATGGTGGTACTACGGTGTCGTTTCTCTCTTGGGAGCATCGTTTGTGGAGCAGCTCTGGAAGACATATGCAGGAGGTGGAGCGGCTTCGTCTTGCACGGAGCTTCGGTGGAGCTGTCAAAGTCATGCCCTGGCCGACAAGTACTATGCTGAGTCATGCCTGGTTGGCAGGTGCTAAGCACGGCAAATCTTCCAGAATCTTCGCTTCTGGACGAACGAGCTCAGAGCGGTGGCGCTGTTGGACGCCGTGGTGGCGTCGACGGATGTCCGGACTGGAAAGGATGATGCGAATCTCTCTCCCGAAGATGGGTTAGTGGTCCGATGATGATGGCGGCTTTTAAAACGTGTGCATGTGGTGTGCTCTTTAGGTAGGCTGTAACGGCTGTTGGGCCCGATGAGTTATGTGGATGGATCGACGACGACACCGATTTTATATATGGGAAGTGAGAGCACTCCATATTATCGAGTTTGTAGGTGTGAGTGATGGCTTCGGGTGGATTGATGTATGTTCTTGTCAGACCTTTGTGGAATAACTAATAAAGATGGCTGCATGCATCGATTGATGCAGAAGCCGGGAGTTTAACCTCCTTCAAAAAAAATACTTTAGGATGATACATAAGTAACTAAGATCAAACCTCCAACTTATACCATCGAAAGCTCGGGCGGGGGAGGCTAGTATAGGATCTCACATTAGGTGAGATCAATGAGATCAACTATAAAAATTATATTTAGACATTTCAAAATTTTCTGAAATTATTTGACAACATATCTATGGGGTGTGTCCGCAACCCTGAAAAAAACAGCTCAAAAATCTATGCACAGTTAGAGAATCGAAAAAGGCATTCAAATGTGAATAGTGACATCTTTGGGTGAACAGTATCTTAAAACTAATCAAATCCGATTTCTCATTTTGTTTTTGTTAGTGTAGGATGAATTAGGAGCAATGACTTAATCACAGAGGCAGAGGAAATGTGCAAAGTCATTCGAGATAACCTCAAAGCAGCCCAATCCCGCCAGAAGAGCTACTATGATAGTAAGCACCGTGATTTGGCTTTCGAGATCGGAGATCATGTTTACCTCCGCGTCTCTCCAATGAAAGATACTCGTCGCTTCGATATCAAAGGGAAGCTTGCCCCAGATACGTGGGACCTTTTAAGATCGTCAGCAAGAGAGGCGATCTCGCCTATCAACTCGAGCTTCCTTCAAACTTTGCAAATATGCATGACGTGTTCCATGTCTCTCAACTCCGAAAGTGCTTCAAGACTCCTGACCGCACCTCAACTTCGAAGACATTGAGCTCCAAGAAGATCTCTCTTATCGTGAGCATCCCGTTGCTATTCTTGAAGAGACTGAACGCAAGACTCGCAACAAGTCAATCAAATTCCTCAAAGTCAAGTGGTCACACCATTCCGACCGTGAAGCCACCTGGGAACGCGAGGATCACCTCCGTTCTGAGTACCCGGCGTTCTTTCAGTCCTAGATATCGGGACGAGATCCTTTCGTAGTGGTGGAGTGTTGTAACACCCCGGAGATGATTTACCTAATATGTAATCCAACTCTTGCCGTTTCCGGCGTTAAGTTATTTTATTTTCTCGGGTTCGGGTTTTTGTCTCCGTGTGTTGTTGTTGTTGTTGTCATGCATCTCATATCATGTCATCATGTGCATTGCATTTGCATATGTGTTCGTCTCATGCATCCGAGCATTTTCCCCGTTGTCCGTTTTGCATTCCGGCGCTCCGTTCTCCTCCGTTGGTCTTTTGTACCTTTCTTTCATGTGTGGGGATTAAACATTTCTGGATTGGACCGAGACTTGCCAAGAGGCCTTGGTTTACTACCGGTAGACCGCCTGTCAAGTTTCCTACCATTTGGACTTCGTTTGATGCTCCAACGGTTAACCGAGGGACCGAGAAGGCCTCGTGTGTGTTGCAGCCCAACACCCCTCCAAAGTGGCCCAAAACCCATCAAAACCGTCTCCATCATCTAGAACGTTTGATCACGACCGCGTGCCCGAAAACCGCACCTCATTTGGACTCTCCTAGCTCCCTCTATGCCTATTTAAAGACCCCCTCCGAAAATTCTCGTTCTCCTCTCCCCGAAACCCTAGATCCACCACCTTGTGCTGCACCGGACACGTCCGGTCCGGCCGGACAAAACGCGCCGCCGCCGCCCGACGAATGGCAGGCCGCCACATGGGCAGCCGCGCCCACTTCGCCGCCGGCCCGCCCGGGCCCAGGCGGGGCCTCCCCAGCCCGAGCCGCTGCCTCCCGCGGACCACTTCCCCGTCGCCGCGCCCGATTGCGCCGCCGCCCGTGTCGACCACCACCTC
>NC_057797.1:47548072-47551189 GCF_018294505.1 Triticum aestivum
CCACCTCGCCGCGCCGACATCGCCGCCCGGCGCCCTGGCCGGCGACCGCCGACCCCACCGTCCTCCTCAAGGCAGCCGCCCCAGATCCGTAGCTCCGGCACGCCCCCGCGGCACTCCGGCCGTCCCCGCACCAAAACCACCTCGTCGGAGCTACAGTGCCCGCCGGCGTTCCTCGCTTCACGCGCCGCCCAGCAAACCCTAGATCTGTGATTCGGTTGACTTCTCCCCCTCTCCCCTTTATTTTTTTGCATACTTTGAGCTGTGATATCTCCGCATCTGTAGATCCGTTTTGGGCATATAGCATATCAAAGTGTTCGTCTCAGAGAGCACATCATTTCATCTCATTGCATCATTTTCATTTGAGTTCATCTTGATGCCCGAAATGCTGTTGGAAGAATGGCATTTGAGATAATTGTCAGGTCTGCTGCTCCAATTAGATATTTGTCATTTTTGCCATGATTAATGTGTGCATGATATGCCCCTGATCTCTACATATGTTTTGTTATATGCCTTGCCATCTTTCTAGAGGTGCAACCCATGTATTTTTGTGATGTGTGTGGTGACTAGCACAAGCTTGCAAAGTGGTGCATTCGTTAATGTTGATTTCAGGGACTTAGCAATTCCACTAAGTCCTTGATCTGTTTATTTCAATATGCCATATGTTCGTGTTGTTTCCTAGTGATCTGTGTCTCTTTTGAGGATGATCAGTAAGGATGATTTGTTAATTTTATAGTGCTCTATCCATCCATGTCTTTGTTTGCAATTTTGGAGCACCCTAGCTTGAGTCAATCGAGCTCTACTTTTGCTATTTTGTGAATCTGGGCAGATTGTCTACTTGTTAGCGATTTTGCCGAGGATGTTGTAGTTATCTATGCATGCTATGTTATTGTTCTTGCCATGTCTAGCTTGTATAATGTGTATTCTTGATGATTGTATGCTTAGATTGTCATGACATGCTCTGTAGTGAGTGCATCGAGCTCATAAACATGCCTACTTGATATCTATTTTTGCATGCTCCAGTTTTCACTAAGTCTGAGAACTGATTATGTTTTTGCCATGTTCACATGCTTGCAAATGTATTTTCTGATCTCTTTTGGCTCAAGGTCACTAAGAGACTTTTGTTAAGATCTTTGAGTAGATCCATGCCATGCTTTACTTGGCCATGTTCAGGCCCTGTAGCATATAGTTTTCATGCTCCTAAGTGTGCTACCTGATCTGAAATTCCAGACAAGTGTTAATTTCACTAAGTCTGAAATCTGTTTACCAAATACATTTTTGCCATGCTTGTTTGAACCTGTTAAGCGATGAATTGGCCGTAGCGCAGTGTTCATCTTTTGTTAAGCATCATGAATGGATCCCTGCCATGTATTTTGTTGCCATGTTTGAGTGTTGTAGCATGTTCATCTTGTTGCATTTAGATGGCTAATTGCTGTTTATCGCAGACCGGTGCCATATTTGAATTGCTTGCCATTTCCAAATCGTGACTCCGATTCCGGCGTTCTTTATATCGTTTTCAAGCGATTTCACCTCACCTTTCCAGTGGCACGCTTGGATTTCCAAGTTGAGGCCAGGTTCATTCATTCCTTGTCAAATCTTGCATATGCATCACTTATCGCATTCCGCATAGCATACCATGTTTGCATCATGTTGTTTGAGTTTGCACGCGGTTGATTGTGTTCCGTTTTGCTTGTTTGTCTTGTTTGGGTAGAGCCGGGAGACGAGTTCGCTAACGAGGAGCCCGTTGAGTTTGCTTTCGAGGATCCGGTCAACTCTGACAACTTTGCAGGCAAGATGATCATACCCTCGAAATCACTTCTATCTTTGCTTTGCTAGATGCTCGCTCTTTTGCTATGCCTATGCTACGATGCCTACCACTTCCTTATCATGCCTCCCAAATTGTCATGTCAAACCTCTAACCCACCATGTCCTAGCAAACCATTGATTGGCTATGTTACCGCTTTGCTCAGCCCCTCTTATAGCGTTGCTAGTTGCAGGTGAAGATTGGAGACCGTTCCTTGTTGGAACATTATTTACTTGTTGGGATATTATTATATTATCTTGTTATCTTAATGCATCTATATACTTGGTAAAGGGTGGAAGGCTCGGCCTCTCGCCTAGTGTTTTGTTCCACTCTTGCCGCCCTAGTTTCTGTCATATCGGTGTTATGTTCCCGGATTTTGCGTTCCTTATGCAGTTGGGTGATAATGGGAACCCCTTGATAGTTCGCCTTGAATAAAGCTTCTCCAGCAATGCCCAACCTTGGTTTTACCATTTGCCTCCTATCCTCTTTTTCCCTTGGGTTTCCGGAGCCCGAGGGTCATCTTATTTAACCCCCCCCCGGGCCAATGCTCCTCTGAGTGTTGGTCCGAACCGGGCAGCCTGCGGGGCCACCTCGGGGAAACTCGAGGGTTGGTTTTACTCGTAGCTTGACCTATCTGAGTGTGCCCTGAGAACGAGATATGTGCAGCTCCTATCGGGATTTGTCGGCACATTCGGGCGGTGTTGCTGGATTTGTTTTAACTTGTCGAAGTGTCTTGTAGAACCGGGATACCGAGTCTGATCGGAATGTCTTGGGAGAAGGTCTATTCCTTCGTTGACTGTGAGAGCTTGTCATGGGCTAAGTTGGGACTCCCCTGTTGGAAATATGCCCTAGAGGCAATAATAAAAGCATTATTATTATATTTCCTTGTTCATGATAATTGTCTTTATTCATGCTATAATTGTCCGTGCTAGAACTGGCGCGGTGCGGTGGGATGTTTAGTCCCACCTCGCTAGCCGAGAGGCTTCGACAGTGGTTTATAAGCGCGGCTGCGCTCACCACTTCGAGCTCCTCTCAAATGCAGGCTTACGGGCCTATTCTGTCACTATGTGCCTGTGGGCCTACTGGGCCTTCTGCGGGCCTGAATCCTGGCCCTGTAATGGGTTTCTAGTCGTATTCAGGCCGTGGTGGCCCAGTAGGTGGCATATTTTTTTTTTCTTCCTTTTTTCTTCTGTTTTTTTCTTCTGTTTTTTTCTTATGTTTTTCTTCTGTTTGTTTTTTTCTTCTGTTTTTCCTTTTTTCTTCTGTTTTTTTCTTCTGTTTTTTTCTTCCTTTTTCTTCTGTTTTTTTCTTCCTTT
>NC_057797.1:47553068-47556567 GCF_018294505.1 Triticum aestivum
CGTCGATTGCAGAGCGGACATCTAGGACTTTCCAATATTCTAGCTCCCAGAATATAGATTTCTTCTTCCACATGGCTGCGTGCCCGTCAGCTCCCTTCGGAACTGATTGTCCGCCAGGACCCTTTCCAAAGATGACTTTCAAATCCTTGACCATATCAAATACCTCAGCACCAGTGCGTTCCGCAGGCTTCGGCCGGTGATCTGCCTTGCCGTTGTAATGCTTGCCTTTCTTTCTTACTGGATGAATTTTCGGAAGAAATCGACGATGCCCAAGGTACACGTTCTTCTTACAATTTGGCAAATGTACACTTTCAGTCTCATGTAAGCAGTGCGTGCATGCATTGTATCCCTTATTTGACAGTCCCGAAAGGTTACTAAGAGCAGGCCAATCGTTGATGGTTACGAAAAGCAACGCTCGTAGGTCAAATTCCTCTTGTTTGTGCTCATCCCACACACGGACACCACCCCACAGCTGTAAAAGTTCATCAACTAATGGCCTTAGGGACACATCGATGTCGTTGCCGGGTTGCTTCAGACCTTGGATGAGCACTGGCATCATAATGAACTTCCGCTTCATGCACAACCAAGGAGGAAGGTTGTAGATGCATAGAGTCACGGGCCAGGTGCTATGGCTGGAGCTCTGCTCGCCAAAAGGATTCATGCCATCCGTACTTAGAGCAAATCTTATGTTCCTTGCGTTAGCTGCAAAATCTTTGAACCATCTGTCGATCTTTCTCCATTGCGTTCCATCTGCGGTGTGTCTCAACTCCCCGTCCGACTTACGGTCCTCTTTGTGCCATCGCAACAACTTGGCATGCTCTTTGTTCCTGAACAGACGTTTCAACCGTGGTATTATAGGAGCATACCACATCACCTTGGCGGGAACCCTCTTCCTGGGTTTCTGGCCCTCAACATCGTCACCAGGGTCATCGCCTCTGATCTTATAACGCAATGCAGTGCATACCGGGCATTCATTCAAATTCTCGTATTCACCGCGGTAGAGGATGCAGTCGTTGATGCATGCATGTATCTTCAGAACCTCTAAACCTAGAGGGCAGACAACCTTCTTTGCTTTGTACGTACTGGCGGGCAACTCGTTATCCTTTGGAAACATATTCTTCAACATTTTCAGCAAGTTTTCAAATGCCGAGTCAGCTACACCTGCCCCTGCCTTCCATTTCAGCAAATCCAGTGTGCAGCCCAGCTTTTTCAGACCATCATCGCATCCGGGGTACAGCGCCTTTCTGTGATCCTCTAACATGCGATCCAAATTCTCCCTCTCCTTTTCAGTTTCGCAGCGTCTCCGTGCATCAGCAATGGTCCGACCAAGATCATCAACGGGATCATCACGTGCCTCTTCTTCACCTTCCCCTTCACCTTCAGCATCCTCCATGAAAGTATCACCGAAATGAGCAAGATAGCTTTCATCGATGAAATCATCCCCTTCTTCATCTTCTTCCATTATAACCCCTCTTTCTCCATGCTTGGTCCAACAATTATAGCTTGGCATGAAACCGTGCCGAAGCAGATGCATGTGAACATCTCTTGAGGAAGAGTAACCCTTCTGATTCTTACAGATAACACATGGACAGATAACAAAACCCCCCTGCTTGTTCGCATTAGCCACTACGAGGAAATCTTTCAAACCCGTAGTGAACTCGTCGGAGAGTCGGTTACCGTACATCCATTGCCGATTCATCTGCATTATTATAATATAAAATATATAATTAACCATCATGCATTTGTTAAACTAACTAGCTACAAACAATATAAATTAAACAATGAACTGCACACATGCATATTTTATCAATGACACACATGCATGAAAGGTTCAAGTTGCTAACCGCGATCGAGGAGGAAAAAATAAATGAGGAACCTCAAGTGTGGCTCCAACACTTCATATCATGTTTGTTTCACCCTCTTAGGGTATTTCATCAAACACCTTGTGTGCATAAGAGGAACCAAAAGCAAACCTACACCCCCTTGTGAAGCTTGTGAAGAGAAGTGGCACCAAATGGCTAAGTGAGTGTGCTGAACTGGTATATATAGGGGAGGAGCTTTAGTCGCGGTTGGCCTGGCCAACCGCGACTAAAGCCCCTCACGTGCACCAGCTGGCCACCGAGCGCCCTGGGCCCAGGCCTTTGGCCGCGGTTCGTCTGCCGAACCGCGACTAAAGACTTCATTAGTCGCGGTTCCTACACTTTCGCGACTAATGGGGCTGGACGGAAGCCTCTTTTTCTACCAGTGGAGTTGATTGTTTTCACACAAAAACGTATGCATTTGCTCTAAGTGACTTTCAAATTTTGCTCAAAATTACTTATCTTTTTATCTCTCACATAAAAGCTTAGATTTTGATATAAAAAACATGAATGTGTTACACTTCTATGTGTGCATGTACAAAAAAAATTAGAAATATTTTAGCTGTAAAAATCTGTTTCTTTGAACTTTGAAAAAAATGACACAATATGCCCGTGCTCCAAAGTTACTTTTTGCATAGCAATGCAATATAGAGAGTTCGACCTCTTCAATACGAATTGAGCATAGTATGGCACGGTGGACAACCTCTATGTGCAATGCAGTCGGTGATCACGAGGGCTCGGGTTAGATCCTGCATCACGCATTTTCTCCTACGCGATTAAATAGAATATGAGGATGTTTTGTACAAAAAAAAATCCTGACACTCGGGCACCCAGTGCCTTCCCAGCTTTGAGCCATTGAAAGGTGGGCCGCTGCCACGTTGGCATGCCACGCTAGTTGGACGTACGTCCAGATACATATGGAGGCACCGGATTTGCACGTCCGAACAAGTTCAGGTGTATCTTCTGCTCTCGAAAAAAAAAGCTCACTCACTCCATGTCAGAGTGGTGTGTGGCATGTCAAGTTTTTCACTCAAGGCACATTGACACCTGAGAGCCGCTTGCATGGCAAGTTGTACTACAATCATGGCGTCAGACCCTGAGAGCTACTTGCATGCCTATATATTAACCAATTAGACTGCTGGTTGTTGTTTTTTGAGATAGCTTACCAGGCTTGCTGCCTGGTGACCACCACGTCACGAAACATGCATATAAACTGCTGCCATCTCCTCTCCGTAAGCGATGTGGTCCTAATCAAAACCGTACTGTATTTTTGTAAACAAGAAATTGAGGACTTACGTGTGTGTCTTGATACGGCCCAAACGAAACGAAAAGCCCAGTGCCATAAAATCGTGTGACCCACCGGCCGTCAGCCCAGCTCGTGGACTGACATCATCGTTCTCGTGTTGATTTGCTAGGTATCTTCTCGGGGTCTCCGTGGTGGCGTTCGTGTACTCTGCGGCGCAGGAGGAACTTCGCCGGATGCGCCATGGCGTTGCCCATGCCAGCTTTCTTGATATCGCCGGCGATCAGGTGAAGTGTAGAGAACCTTGCTATGATCATTTTTGATATTGCATGTGTGTTTAGTTCTAACAATCACGTACTAACTGCCCTGTGATCTGCCTAGCTAGCCAATCCAGCGA
>NC_057797.1:47556654-47559516 GCF_018294505.1 Triticum aestivum
GAGAGAGAGAGAGAGAGAGAGAGAGAGAGAGAGAGAGAGAGAGAGAGAGAGAAAAGAGACAAAGTTCAGAGTTGCTCGTGGCATCTGAAGATCAGATGTTTGCATGACGACCCAAGTTGCCAAGAGAGCATTTTCATCACCACTTTGTTGGGTTTTCGGGGTGTGAGAAGCTCGAACTCTCGACCTCAGTATCACTCACCTATAGCTATGAGACCTACGCGCTAGCCAACTGCGCCACCACCCAATGATGATTGCTACCTAATGACAGCCTTACTAAGGCTTGCTTATTCGATGGTGCTTGAAACCACGGTTACTTACATGCCAAGACTGGATGGGTACTAGTTGATCAATTCAATCTGCAGAAGTGGGCGATGCTATGAAATTCATCTTGGAGAAAAGGTTCAAGCAAATATTTTCTTTTTGATGTTTCTTTCTTACATAGAGAAGAATATGGACATAGATGTACACAACCCTTGATGGGTTCCACTGCCTCTTGCCGGCCGCACCGCTAGTCCAGCCGGTCTTCGGTCGCCTTAGGCTACGGTGGCGCGATGGATGCCGGTCCTTGACGGCAGGAGGACTCTGTTTTTAGATATTTCTTCGTATTTTGTTAGGGTTTGTGTCCTGCTCAGAAAAACAAGGCAACGAGACCTCTGAAGATGAAATAATGTCCCCCCCCTGGAGCGTTTAGCATCGTTGATGGATATGTGGAGGTATGTCTCCGACGGATCTGGTCATAGTTCGTCTACATTCACGTGTCTTCAGGTTGGATCCTTCCAATCTACTCTTCAACGGCGACGGTTGCTATTCTGGTGCGCTGGTTATATGGGGGCTTAGCATGACACCAGCACGCTTTAGGCTCGCTTCAATACTTGTAGTCGTCGCAAGGTGGTTTACGGATCTGGATGTAATTTTCATTATTTTTTATGTTTGTTGTACTGCCATGATTGAAGATGAATAGATCAAAAAAAATTCCAAAAAAAAGATGTGCACTACTCAAGGTAAGGGCATCTCCGGCGCAGACCCCCAAACACCGAATTTATCCGCGGACCGGTGGGGGACCAATACGCGGACACTGATGTGGGACCAAAGGAGACAAATTACATGCAAACCAGATAATTTTCATCTAAACCGGACGAAAACACTTATATTTCAGACATATTTGAACTAAAATATAGCTGACTAGGCTAGCTTATTCTAACCTAGTCTATGACCGGCCTTCTCAACGCCCGTTCCCACCCCATATCTTCCCTATGTCCAGCAACAAGCTCACGGGAACACCGTGAGCCCTAGAGAATATGCTTCGGCGGGAGGGGAAGAATAACATCCACCTCCATGTAGCCCAAATCAGTGGTTGGTTTTAGAACGGTGATGGTGGCATATGCCTTCACGAACTGGGCAAGACGCCGGCTATGAGGCCCGGCGCAACGGCCTGGTGGCCTTCTTGGGACCCGAGCGGCGGTGGCCGCCTTTTGTCTACTCATCCTCACTGCCGGTGGTGCCCATGGACATGCCGGCTTCATCATCATGGCGGCAGGGTGCAACCGACATGGAGCTAGCAGTGTCGTCCGTGTCGTCGTAAACTTGCGCCGCCACCTCATCGATCTCCGCATAGGCCCCTTCTTTCTCTGCCCGCAAGATGCGATGCCGCATTTGCTCATGGTGGATTTCGCGGGTGGCGCGGTAGGACATGAGCAAAGCCTCCTGCTGGTGCACGTCCACGGCCACCATGATGACTATGTCATCGACTTGCTCCTGTGCGTGCCATTGCTTGTCCGCCACGATGCCCTTGTCGTCCTCTGGTGCCTCGCCCATGGTGATGCCGGCTAGACCAGCAATGAGGGTGGCGTCGGCTTTTCCTCCGTTGTCTCGTGAGCGTCGCAGCCATCCAGAGAGCTCGCTGGAAAGCCAGCATGTATTCGGCTAGCTCAACGGGCCAGCCATCTGGCAGCAATACCGGAGAGCTCCTTATTCTGCTCGCTGGTGATGTTGTATCACGGGGCTTCAGAGCTCGAGGCCATGGCTGGTGCATAGAGGAGATGGAGAGCGGAGCTATCGTGTAGCTTTTGCCCAAAGCCTAGCCACGTTTAAATAGCGGGTAGATGGCATGTCGCTCGGGGCTTCGGAGTAGGTTTCTCAGTTGACACACCGGTTTAATGGAGGAAGGTGTAAAACCCCGGATGTAACTTTCCCAATTTGTACTCCAACTCTTGCCGTTTTCGGCGTTAAGTTATTTTATTTTCTCGGGTTCGGGTCTTCGTCTCCGTGTGTTGTTATCGTTGTCATGCATCTCATATCATGTCATCATGTGCATTTCATTTGCATACGTGTTCGTCTCATGCATTCGAGCCTTTTCCCCGTTGTCCGTTTTGCATTCCGGCGCTTCGTTCTCCTCCGATGGTCATTTCTACCTTTCTTTCGTGTGTGGGGATTAAACATTTCCAGATTGGACCGAGACTTGCCAAGCGGCCTTGGTTTACTACCAGTAGACCGCCTGTCAAGTTTCGTGCCATTTGGACTTCGTTTGATACTCCAACGGTTAACCGAGGGACCGAAAAGGCCTCGTGTGTGTTGCAGCCCAACGCCCCATCAAGTTGGCCCAAAACCCACCTAAGCCTTCTCCATCGTCTAGATCGTTCGATCACGATCGCGTGGCCGAAAACCGCACCTCATTTGGACTCTCCTAGCTCCTCCTATGCCTATTTAAAGACCCCTCCGAATCCGGATCTTCTTCTTCCCCCGAAACCCTAAAATTCTACCCGCGCCGGCCGGACACGTCCGCCCCGACCGGACGCATCGCCGCCGCCCGCAGCCAGTGGCGTGGCGCCACGTGGCGCGCCGCCGCCCGCACCCGCACCGGCC
>NC_057797.1:47560219-47576763 GCF_018294505.1 Triticum aestivum
CCCGCGGGCCCGACGCCGGCCGCCGCCTCCTCCGCAACCCCGCCGCCGTCCTCCTCCAGCCCGGCCGCCCGAGCCGCCGCCTGCCGCCTCGCGCACCGCCCGCCGCCGCACCGCCTCCCGCGCCCTTCTCCGGCCACCGCGGCCCGCAGCTCTGCCGAGAGCCCCGGCGGTCCTCGATCTGCGTGCCCCGATCCAGATCCGGTTAACAGTAAACCCTAGATCCGGAGGTTGTTTTTCTCCCAAGTCCCAGAAATTCCAGATCCAAGTGCTCTTGTTCATAGCCTCGTAACTTTGCATCCGTAGCTCCGATTCATGCATATAGCATATCAAAATGTTCATCTCAGGGAGTACATCATTTCATTCCACTGCATCATTTTCATTTGAGGTCATCTTGATGCCCGAAATGCTATTAGAAGAGGGCTACTTGAGATAATTGTCAGATCTGCTACTCCATTTAGACTTTTGTCATTATTGCCATGATTATTGTGTGCATGATATGCCCTGATGCTCTACATATGTTTTGTTAAGGGTTTTGCCATCTCTCCAGAGGTGCAACCCATGTATTTTTGTGATGTGTGTGGTGCCTAGTGCAAGCTTGCAAAGTGGTGCACTTGCTAATTCTGTTTTCAGGGACTTAGCATTTCCAATAAGTCCTTGAGCTGTTTAGTTCATGATGCCATATGTTCATGTTGTTTCCTAGTGATCCGTGCCTCTTTTGAGGATGATCAGTAAGGATGTTTTATTAATCTTGTAGTGCTCTATCCATCCATGTCTTTGTTTGCAATTACGGAGCACCCTAGCTTGAGTCAATCGAGCTCTACTTTTGCTACTTTGTGAATCTGGGCAGATTGTCAACTTGTTTGCAATTTTGCCGATGTTGTTGTAGTTGATTCGTGCATGCTATGTTATTGTCCTTGCCATGTCTAGATTGCATTTTGTGTGTTCTTGATATATGTATGCTTATCTTGTCATGACTTGCATCGTAGTGAGTGCATCGAGCTCGTATACATGCCTACTTGAGTTATGTTTCAGCATGTGCCAGTTTGCAGTAAGTCTGAAAACTGATTATGCTTTTGCTATGTTCACATGCTTGTTAATATATTTTTTGATCCCTTTTGGCTCAAGGTCACTAAGGGACTTTTGTTAAGATTTTTGAGTAGCTCCATACCATATTTTATTTTGCCATGTTCAGGTCGTGTAGCATGTAGTTTTGTTGCTCCGAAGAGTGCTACTTGGTCTGAAATTTCAGACAAGTGTTAATTTCACTAAGTCTGAGATCTGTTTACCATATGCATTTTTGCCATGCTTGTTTGAACCTGCTAATGGATGAACTGGCCGTAGCTCAATGCTAGACTTTTGTTAAGCATCTTGAATGCATCCCTGCCATGTATTTTGTTGTCATGTTTGGGTGTTGTAGCATGTTCATCTCATTGCATTTAGATGGCTACTTGCTGTAATTCGCAAACCGGTGTCATGTTTGGATTTTCAAGTTGAGTCCAGGTTCATGCATTTCCTGTCACATCTTGCATATGCCTCCCGCATTGCATCCCGCATAGCATACCATGTTTGCATCCTCTTGTTTGATTCTTGCACGTGGTTGATTGTGTTCTTGTTGCTTGTTTGTCTTGTTTGGGTAGAGCCGGGAGACGAGTTTGCTAACGAGGAGCCCGTTGAGTTTGCTTTCGAGTATCCAGTCAACGCTGACAACTTTGCAGGCAAGATGATCATACCCTCGAAATCACTACTATCTTTGCTATGCTAGATTGCTCGCTCTTTTGCTATGCCAATGCTACGATGCCTACCACTTGCTTTCAAGCCTCCCAAATTGCCATGTCAAACCTCTAACCCACCATGTCCTAGCAAACCATTGATTGGCTATGTTACCGCTTTGCTCAGCCCCTCTTATAGCGTTGCTAGTTGCAGGTGAAGATTGGAGGATGTTCCTTGTCGGAACATTTATTTACTTGTTGGGATATCATTATATTGCCATGTCATCTTAAATGCATCTATATACTTGGTAACGGGTGGAAGGCTCGGCCTCTCGCCTAGTGTTTTGTTCCACTCTTGCCACCCTAGTTTCCGTCATATCGGCGTTATGTTCCCGGATTTTGCGTTCCTTACGCGGTTGGGTTATAATGGGAACCCCTTGATAGTTTGTCTTGATTAAAGCTATCACACCCTAGCTAGTCATGCATTAGAGTGTTGCATCATGTTTACTCTTTCATCAGAAACTTGAAATGGGGATGACAGAACCCCCAGTCCCCTCTGAAACCAACTAGGGTTACTAAAATAATTTTCAATGAACCTGAAATGCCCTTCTAAAATGCCCATCATTTTTTGTCTTGGTTCAGAACCTCTGCCAAAAGTGGTGCACATTTTCCTAGGCCATCCTAGGGTTTTTGAATTAAATCATAAATATTTGAATTTGGGCATTTAAAATTATATAAAATATTTAAATGCTCAAATATCTCCAAACTAAAATGTTTCATGTTGGAAATAATCCAACTATGGGCTAGGAATAGTTTGGTGATTTTTGAAGTTGCCTAGGTATTTTATTAAATTCAACAAAGTTGCAGATATATTAAATAAAAACAGAAACAGAAAAAAAAGGGGAAAACTTACCTGGCGCCACCGCAGGCCCACCAGCCAGCCCACCTGGCCGGCCCAGCCCGGCCACCGCTCCAGCGAGCTGCTTGGCTCGCCAGGCAGGCAGCCAAGGTGCTCGGCGGCGGCACCGCAGCTCGCCACGCCGCTGCACGCCGCCCTGCCTCCCCCTCTCGCCACCCTGATGGCCTGGACGAGCTCCACGTCGCGCCCCGACCCTCTTGGACACCTCCATTCGCCCCCAGTTCCTCTCCCTCGCGCTCCCACGCCATGGCCGACGCCACCGTCGCCGCACCTCCGCCGTAGCCGTGCTCCCCTTCGTCTCCACGCCGCGCCACCGTGTCCAGAAGCTCCGCCGTCCTCCACTTCTTCGAGCTAGTCGAGCCCCGAGCGCTCGCGTGCCCCGAAGCCGCCGCACCAACCTCGCCCGAACCGCCATCGCCGGAGATCCCCTTCGCCGTCGCCGCCGCAGCAGCTCGTCCCCGACCACGCCGTCCTCTCCATCAAGACCGCAGTGAGCTGGGCTAACTTCCCCTTCCTCTCTTTCTCTCTCTCGTGCACCACAGCGAGCACACCAAGCTCACCCGCACACGCCGTCGCGGACCTCGTCGCCGACGTGCTTCCGGCCACACCCCGGCCACAAGATGGTGTCCATCTTACTCACCGAGTCCCACAACACCTAGCTAGCCACTCCACGAGCCTCACCGACCCCTCTAGCGCCAAGTTCATCTTCGACCGAACCCCGGTGGCCGCCAAAGTCGTCGCCGGCGCCAACTCCGGCCACCCCGACCCCAACGGACTCCGCCAAGAGCTGCGGTTTGTCCTCAGCTCCACTCTGGTGGTCTCCGCGGCCCATTTGGTGGCCGAAATGGCCAAAACCACTCCCGCCGCCGCGTCGGGCTCGCCGGCGGCTAAACGCCGGCGTCGCTGGCTTTGACTTTGACCACGGGTGGGCCCTGGTTGACTCCCCTAAGTCACTGACAGGTGGGGCCCAGCCCTGTTAATTATACAGGATTAGTTTTAATTAAATCTTAATTAAAATAACCACCCTGACATGCGGGACCCACTGTCAGGTTTGACCCAGACCTGTTCCGTTGACCTGCTGACGTCACACTGACGTCAGGCTGACGCAGTAATTGATTTTCTGGATTTAATTTAAATCAGGAAATTCCAGAATATTATTTAAACTTCAAAAATTCATAACTTTTATTCTGTAACTCCAAATTGGGCAAATTATATATGAAAAATGATCAGAAAAATCCAATCTATCCATCTGTACTATTTTCATGCATGATCAAACAAGTTAAATTGATGTTTTAAGCAGAACAAGGAAAAGCACTTTAAAAGGCCATATTTGAATTTGAAATTTGAATCCTTGATTCAAATTTGCTCAAACCCTTCTGGTTTTAGTTGCATTAGCCCAACACACTCATATTGCCATGTTTCATGCATGCATCATATTGTTGCACATTGTTTGGTGATGGTTGTGTATCGGTGTCCTTTGCGACAGGTTCTGCCTCCGAGGAGTACCGTGATTACCCTAACGAAGAACCGTATCAGTGCATCGAACCATCAGGCAAGCAACCAACCATTTGATCATATCGATACAATCCCATGTTCTCGCTCCTGCTCTCTTTTACTGCATTAAGACAACGCGTTTCAAACTGCTGTGTGCTACGGTAGTTGAACCCATTTCCTCTGCATGACCTGTCATTGCCACAGTAACTAGATGAAACCCACTAGCATGTGTAGGAGTTGTTTGAGCCATATGTATGTGTTGTTCCTACCTTGCTATGCCTGCTATGCTTAGAGTCGTGTCAGGTCTGGTTCATCCGGGTGATGGGCTAGAGTGAAATGTTTATGTCGGTAATGAGAGTGGTGTGGTGAACACGATTTGGTAAAGGTATCGATGAGAGGCCATGTAGGAGTACATGGTGGGTTGTTTCATTGAAGCCGACCTTAAGCACTGAGATCTGTATGCGTGATTTAAGATACAGCTACTACCATGCATTGGGCCCTGAAATATGACCCCGCTCGACTTCTTATTCACCCTAGCTCTCTGTCCAGGAGTTGCAAGTAGTTTCTGGTGTTTGTAGCCTACTGGAGGCCGTGGACAGCGCTGACCGTAGGGGTGGGCTGTGATGCGGTAGGTACGTGGCATGGTGTACCGAATACCCGTTAGGTATCTTGGGAACCCTGTTCACATCGTTCGGGGCCGTATGGGAAACCTCGGCCGGACTCCCTGCGGATGGAACCTGAATAGGCGATAAACCTGGACTAGAGGCTTAAGTGTTTAGGTAGGTCGTGGTCTACACCCACGTCGGCTTTCGCTTGAAGTCTGCCGAGCACATGTCGTGTGCAGACGCTAAGTGGTGGAAACATGTATGAAGAAGTACACCCCTGCAGGGTTATCATAATCTATTCGAATAGCCGCGTCCGCGGTAAAGGACTACTTGGTTGCCTATACAGTTCATAGACAAGTAAATGGGAACTACTAAAAGCCTCAAGATAAGAGTGAGTGCCGAGGATGGCTCTTCCGTAGGAAGACGGAGGTGGATCCTCGGTAGTGTATTGAAGTGGTGAGTAGTGGACTCGTGTGCGCAAAACCATTTCAAGTTGGAGTATCGTAGGATAGTCTAGCCAAGAGTCAAAGCTGGCTTGCTGCAATAACTCCACCAACCCTTCTTGATAATATGCATGTATGTAGGATCTGATGTAAGTCTTGCTGAGTACCTTTGTACTCATGTTGCTATAATTTACATTTTTACAGAAGACGCTGCAACCCCTTCTGATGGGTTCTATGTAGACGTTGACATCAACGAGTAGGCTAAAGACCCAGGTGGTGACCCTGAGCTTGTGAAGGACCACGTAGTATAGCTAGGCTTTCCAAGCCTCTTTTATTTTACTAGTTGTCTGTACTCAGACAAGTTACTTCCGCTGCTGGTTTGTATGACTGTATGACTTGTATGTTGGGTCGTGAGACCCGTACCTTTGTGTATGTTATGTATGGCCCTCTGAGCCTTAAATAAAGTACTTGTGTCGTAGAGTCATGTTGTGATGCTTCGTTGTATTTGCACATATCGAGCATATTGTGTGTATGATTGAAATGCTTGGTATGTGTGGGATTTGACTATCTAGTTGTTTATCTTTAGTAGCCTCTCTTACCGGGAAATGTCTCCTAGTGTTACCGCTGAGCCATGGTAGCTTGCTACTGCTCTGGAACACTTAGGCTGGCCGGCATGTGTCCTTCTTCGTTCCTGTGTCTGTCCCTTCGGGGAAATGTCACGCTTTGAGTACCGGAGTCCTGCTAGCCCGCTACAGCCCGGTTTACCGGAGTCCTGCTAGCCCAGTGCTACAGCCCGGACCCATTTGCTGATGACCGACACGTTCGAAGCTGGGTCATGGATGCCTGTCCCTGTAAGTCTGTGCCACTTTGGGTTTACGACTAGTCATGTCAGCCCGGGCTCTTTATCATATGGATGCTAGCGACACTATCATATACGTGAGCCAAAATGCGCAAACGGTCCCGGGCAAAGGTAAGGCGACACCCGTGGGGATACCGTGCGTGAGGCCGCAAGGTGATATGAGGTGTTACCGGCTAGATCGATGTGACATCGAGTCGGGGTCCTGACAAAAGCTTTTTCAGCAATGCCCAACCTTGGTTTTACCATTTGCCACCTAGCCTCTTTTTTTCCCTTGGGTGATGTGACCATCTATGCCAAGACTACGGTCACTCGTCCAAGAAATATTAAAGTTACACCGATGCGTGAGAAGTTGACCGTGACAGTTCCAAAAGGGAAAGAAGCTGGTATTTTAGAAGCTTTTTTCATATATACAGATTGGTTCTATGATACTTCAGATTTTTCCACCGCAAGATGAAGTTAAACCAAATTTTAGGACTCCACCGAAGAAGCTGTGATCCGATCGGCACAAGAAATACTAGTTTTGTTAGCTTGGTATTATAGTAGAGTCCAAAGGTTGCACAAGTACTAGTTACGTATACGTTTTAAGTCTAGGTTAGTTGGAAGGTGATCAGCATTGCCGGAGTATTAATTAGTCAAATCTTATTTTGTTTGGATAGGAGAGTCCGTTTCAGATTCGCTTACATGGAGTCGGTTGAGAAGTGCCTGCGCGCACGTTATAAAAGCAGGGATACGCCGTGTAAAGAAGGTCAAGTTTTGTTTCATCGTGAGTTCAATAATAGTCAGAAAACGTCCTATGTCGAGGGACACCAAATATTGTCTTCGTTGCTGATCCATTGGGATTTTGTTGCTGCTACGCGTGGAGCCGATCTAATCTACTCAACGCTAGTTTCTTTTGATCTTACGGTCTTGCATATTTGCTCGATCGGAATTTCTTGTGCTATTGCCAGTATCGTGAAAGATCGGGCCGACGAACGACTCGCCATCTAGTTGAGTCTTCATCAAGTGGTATTCAGAGCTAAGGTTGTTCACGGTACTGTGTTGATTAAGATGTCAACCTCGGCCGACATGGGTGACGAGGTTGCTGCTGATTCTAAGGAAATAGTGCGTCCAGTGTATGCGGATGATATTCCTCAAAATATTCGGGATGGTTTTGACCACACATGCAACTACATCAAGCAATGTCATGACGCTCTCGGCAAAAGGATAGATGTCCTGATCACTCGGTTCGATGGTTTGGCAGACATCATCAATATGCCGGCAGCGACTTCTGCACCACCACAGACTGCTCCGGCTGCTCCACTGTATTATGCACCACCAGCTCACGACGGATATGCTAGCGTGCATGATCGCCGTCTGGCAGCACACCCTCATGCTGGAGATGATGGTTTCGGTGATGGCATTGACCACGCGGGGTACGCGCCACGACCACGACACTATGAGCCTCGTCCCGAAATATCCATTCGTGGTGGAGTGCATGACCGAGTTGGTCAAGCTGTGCGTGTGCCTTTGGATGATGGAATTGGGCGCATAAAAATTTCAATCCCTTCGTTCTCCGGCAAGTGTGAACCAGAAGGCTATTTGGAGTGGGAGATGCGTGTTGATCAAATTTTTGATGCCCATCATTATAGCGAGGAGAAGAAAGTTCAACTTGCTAGAATTGAGTTTACCGGTTACGCGCTAATTTGGTGGAATCAAATTTGTCGTTCAAGACATCGCCCGACGACTTGGCGAGGTATGAAAGAATTCATGAGGCGCCGTTTTGTTCCTGAGCACTATAAAATAGATATGTACAACAAGTTGCAGCGGCTCTCTCAAGGTAATTTGAGTGTTGATGAATATTACAAGGAGATGGAATTGCTTATGATACGTACAGGGACAACGGAGGATCCGGAGGCGACCATGTCACGTTTCTTTAACGGGCTAAATATCGAGGTGCAGGAACGTGTTGAGATGGTGGTCTACTACAACATACAAGATCTTGTGCATCAAGCTGTGCGTGCGGAACAACAGATTAAGCGGCGCCAGGTCAACACAGTTCCCAGTTCCACTTTGAACACATGGCGACGCTCCCAGCATCAGAGTGAGGATATCGGTCCTAGCTCGAGGACGGCAACATCAAATCGCCCTCATGGTTCCGTGCAAAAGAATGCTTCAAAATCAGGACCGTCGAGGGTTGATTCTAGTGCACAGTCGACCAATCGTTCCAGTGACATAGAGTGTTTCAAGTGTGGAGGAAGGGGACATATGAAGCGTGAATGTCCTAATGAGAAGAGAGTATTGCTCACAAAAGATGGCTATGCATCCGCGAGTGATGAAGAGGCAGTTTCTGACACTTCTAGTGAAAAATTTGAAGATGCTGAGAAGGTGACTGCTAATTTAAGCTGCTGAATCATATCCGTCCTTAATGGTGCAGCGTGTGCAAGAGGATCACATTGAGGATAAGGGGCAGCGTTGGAATATTTTTCAGACTCAATGCAAGATCAACAACACCAATTGCAAGTTGATCATCGACGGTGGAAGCTACACTAATGCAGTCAGCAAGGACTTGGTGGATGTTTTTTCTTTACCAACCTGGAAGCACCCACAACCACACTGTGTCGAATGGTTATACCAGTCGGGCAAACTGAAAGTTACTCACAAGGTGCGCATCAATTTTTTGGTTGGCAATTATATCGATACAGTTATCTATGATGTTCTACCAATGGATGCATGCCATTTGTTGTTGGGGAGGCCATGGCAATATGATCATCGAGCTACACATGATGGGAGGTCCAACACTTATTCCTTTTGGGACTCTGGAAGGCGACGTATGTTACAACCGATGTTCTCTAGTGCAATCAAGAACGATGTCTGTAAGATCCCTAAAGGTCTCTTGAAGCCAAGGATGGCTTCATTTCAAGAGGGGCAGGATGATGTGACCATCTATGCCAAGACTACTGTCACTCGTCCAAGAAATATTAAAGTTACACCGATGCGTGAGAAGTTGACCGTGACAGTTCCAAAAGGGAAAGAAGCTGGTATTTTAGAAGCTTTTTCATATATACAGATTGGTTCTATGATACTTCAGATTTCTCCACCGCAAGATGAAGTTAAACCAAATTTTAAGACTCCACCGAAGAAGCTGTGATCCGATCGGCACAAGAAATACT
Organism: Triticum aestivum; assembly: GCF_018294505.1. Taxonomy (NCBI): domain Eukaryota; kingdom Viridiplantae; phylum Streptophyta; class Magnoliopsida; order Poales; family Poaceae; genus Triticum; species Triticum aestivum. The sequence continues at coordinate 47,569,398 of NC_057797.1, forward strand.
AGTTTTGTTAGCTTGGTATTATAGTAGAGTCCAAAGGTTGCACAAGTACTAGTTACGTATACGTTTTAAGTCTAGGTTAGTTGGAAGGTGATCAGCATTGCCGGAGTATTAATTAGTCAAATCTTATTTTGTTTGGATAGGAGAGTCCGTTTCAGATTCGCTTACATGGAGTCGGTTGAGAAGTGCCTGCGCGCACGTTATAAAAGCAGGGATACACCGTGTAAAGAAGGTCAAGTTTTGTTTCATCGTGAGTTCAATAATAGTCAGAAAACGTCCTATGTCGAGGGACACCAAATATTGTCTTCGTTGCTGATCCATTGGGATTTTGTTGCTGCTGCGCGTGGAGCCGATCTAATCTACTCAACGCTAGTTTCTTTTGATCTTACGGTCTTGCATATTTGCTCGATCGGAATTTCTTGTGCTATTGCCAGTATCGTGAAAGATCGGGCCGACGAACGACTCGCCATCTAGTTGAGTCTTCATCATTGGGTTTCCGAAACTCGAGGGTCATCTTATTTTAAACCCCCCCCCCGGGCCAGTGCTCCTCTGAGTGTTGGTCCAAACAGAGCCACTTGCAGCGCCACCTCGGGGCAACTCGAGCGTTGGTTTTAGTTGTACGTAGTGTTCATCTGAGTATGCTCTGAGAACGAGATATGTGTAGCTCCTATCGAGATTTGTCGGCACATTCGGGCGGTGTTGCTGGTCTAGTTTTAACCTGCCGAAATGTCTTGAAGAACCGAGGTACCTAGTCTGATCGGAACGTCTCGGGAGGAGGTCTATTCCTTCATTGACCGCGAGAGCTTGTCATAGGCTAAGTTGGGACTCCCCTGCAGGGATTAAAACTTTCTAAAGTCATGCCCGCGGTTATGGGCAGATGGGAATTTGTTAATGTCCGATTGTAGATAACTTGAACCTTAACTTAATTAAAATGAATCAACGGTGTGAGTTACCGTGATGGCCTCTTCTCGGCGGAGTCCGGGAAGTGGACATGGTGTTGGAGTAATGTTTGCCGCAGGATTGCCCTCTTTAGTTATGCGTTCGCGCTTTGCCTTCTCTTCTCGCTCTCTTTTGCGAATAGGATAGCCACCATATATGCTAGTCGCTTGCTGCAGCTCCACATATTTACCTTGCCATTCCTATTAAGCTTAAATAGTCTTGATCGCGAGGGTGCGAGATTGCTGAGTCCCTGTGGCTCACAGATTACTATTACACCAGATGCAGGGCCTGATGATTCCGCTCCAGGTGACGCGCTCGAGTTCAAGTGGGAGTTCGACGAGGACTCTCAGCGTTACTATGTTTCCTTTCCTGATGATCAGTAGTGGTGCCCTGTTGGGGGTGTTCGGGACCGTGTCGCATGTTGGGTTATCTTTTATTTTGGCGCCGTAGCCGGGCCATGAGTGTTTGGATGATGTACTGTTATTTATGTACTTGATTTATGTGGCGAGTGTAAGCCAACTATGTTATCCCTTTTTATTATCTATATTACATGGGATGTTTGTGATGATTGCCTGACTTGCGACATATGCCTTCAATGCGATTATGCCTCTAAGTCGTGCCTTGACACGTGGGAGATATAGTCGCATTGAGGGTGTTACAAGTTGGTAATCAGAGCCTTCCCCAACCTTAGGAGCCCCATTGCTTGATCGTTTTTAGCGGTCGAGTCGTGTCTAGAAAAATGTTTTGAGTCATTTAGGAATTATATATCGGAGAGTTTTGGAATTCTTTTACTTCCCAGTCTCCTCATCGCTCTGTTAAGGCATCCTGACGTAGAGTTTTGACTCTTCTCTTCTCAAATTTCACTAAAAAAAATTTAGGATCACGCGGGTATCTTGGAATCGTTCCGATGGTTTTATGATGAGAACATTGTCTTGGTGCCTCCTGTCAGGGGTTTTGTGGAAGTGTCCCGGGGAGTTGAGCTCTGAGGTGTTGTCATCATAATTTTATCGCTGTAGTTTTGGAATACCTGAGTTTAGTATGCCGACATCAAAAATCTCTTTTATGCAGTTCGTTGGTGAGATAACCTCGACATCACCCAGTACTGGGGCGGGAGTTCGGGAGTATCGCCATAACTTGTATAACGGATGCTTTTCGAAGGTTGAGGTAGATGGTTTCCGAAGTTTTTCTCGGTTATGTGTTGAAGGATGGATACAGCTGGATGTAGGATTTGCTAGATTTGGGTGAGATATTATGCTTCCCCTGTATCCCCAACAGCTGATTGCATAAACGGAAAGGTTCGGGAGTTTTATAGGTGGGAATTCTAGTAGCTCTAGTTTTTCTTCCACGGATATTGGTTTGAGATTGGAATTTCTTACCGATTATTCGTTCTTGATCCGTACCTTGTTGATTTATTTCTCTACCTGAATTCTACGTGGCTTCTCAATTTATGGATATGTGACCATTTCAAGAGGAATGCATTCGTTCATTTTGTTCGGATGCGAAGACTATATGTTGCAATTTTCATTTCGTTGGATTCAGCTTCAATATTTGTCTATCGATGTGCTAATGGATGTCAACCTCTTCAGGATGGCTCCTCCAACGCGCACGAATCCGAATCCTTATCCGCCACCACCTCCACCTCCTCCGGAGGCATGGCAAGCTGTGATGGCCGCAACCAATGCAAACACACAGTTGATCATGCAAATTCTCCAAGAGCGCAATCAAGGCAACCAAGGGAATCAAGGCAACAATCAGAATCACTTTGCTACACTCAACCAGTTCCTTGCTAATGGGCCAAAGACTTTCAGCAATTGTGCTGAGGCAACCGATGCTGACGATTAGCTTGTGGATCTGTGCAAGCATTTCGAGTGCAGTAACGTCAGGCCTGAGGATTTCGTCAAGTTCGCTTCCTTCCAACTCAAAGATCAAGCTGCAGAATGGTTCCAGCAGTACAAGGATTCCAGAGGTGGACGTGTGATCACTTGGGATGAATTCCGTCAAGATTTCCGAGCTCATCATATTCCTCAGAGTGTGGTTGAAAGTAAGCATGAGGAATTCCGCAACCTGAAGCAAGGCTCTTTGTCTGTCTATGACTACAACAAGTTGTTCCAGAAGCTCGCCCGCTTTGCCAAGCAGGACGTCCCTGATGAGAAGAGCATGATATACCATTTCAGGGGTGGTCTCAGAGAAGAAATCCAGCTAGCTCTTATTCTCTTTGAGCCCTTGAGGTACGATGAGTTCTACAACATGTCATTGAAGTAAGAGGCCGCTCAGTTGAGGTGTGATGCTTCCAAGAAGCGAGTCAGAGATGTTACTCCTTCTTCCTCTACTCAAGTGGCCAAGCAGCAAAAGTATTGGCTTCCTCCTCCTCCGTTCCGTCAGCCGTATCAGCAGAAGAGCAAAGGTGGCAGTGGTTCTTCCCACCCACCCAACCCTGGCTTTCAGAACAAGACTTCGTCTCAAGCTCCAAGATCGAGTGCTCCGTACCACCGTCCGCTTTCAGAGGTCACGTGCAACAAGTGCCAACAGAAGGGTCACTATGCCAACAAGTGTTTCAACCAGAGGCGCCTCCCTCCTCCTCCTCCTGTCAGATCGGCAAGTACAGCTGTGGTCAAGCATAACCCCAAGCATGCCAAGGTCAACTTGCTGAATGCAGCTCAGGCAGAGGACTCGCCAGATGTGATTATGGGTAACCTTCCTGTTAACGATGTTCCTGCAAAAGTTCTTTTTGACACTGGTGCATCGCTTTCTTTTATTTCAACACCATTTGTGGCCAAGCATGATTTTGTGACCGAAAGGATTCCTATTCCATTGAAGATTGTGTCTCCGGGCAAGCAAATGACTTCTAACAATTGCGTCCCGGATGTCTCTATCACGTTGGGCAATTACAAGTTTCTCTCTTCTCCGGTGATTCTTGGTAACTCGGATATTGATCTTATTCTCGGGATGGATTGGCTTTCTAAGCACAAGGCTCAGCTTGATTATGCAGCCAGGCAGATTCAATTGACTCATTCGTCTGAGGATGTAATTGTCTTTGCCGCTCGTGATGATACCATCCGTCTGTTTTCTCTCAATGAGAAGGGTGAACTGGATGCCATCTCGCAAATTCCAGTCGTTTGCGAATATCAAGACGTCTTTCTAGAAGAGCTTCCAGGAATGCCATCAGGACAAATACCCACTTCCCAATATCAACGAGCTGTTCGAACAACTCAAAGGTGCCCAATTATTCTCCAAGCTTGATCTCCGTATGGGTTATCATCAGATTCGAATCCGTGAGCAAGATATTCCCAAGACGGCCTTCAGGACAAGCTATGGTTCATATGAGTACACTGTCATGTCTTTTGGCCTCGTCAACGCTCCTCCGACGTTCTCTCACATGATGAACTTCATCTTCAACGCCTACACCAATGACTTCGTTTTGGTCTATCTCGATGACATTTTGGTTTTCTCGAAGAACAAGGAAGATCATGCCAAGCACTTGTGTTTGGTGCTTGATAAGCTCAGAGAACATCAGTTCTACGCCAAGTTCTCCAAGTGCGAATTTTGGCTCGATGAGGTTCTTTATCTTGGTCATATCATCTCCGCCAAGGGCATTGTCGTGAATCCTGAGAAGGTGTCTGTAATTGTGAATTGGAAACCTCCTCAGAACATGAAGCAACTCCGTAGCTTCCTCGGTCTCGCAAGCTACTGCCGAAGATTCATTGAAAACTTTTCTAAGATCGCGAAGCCTCTCTCAAATCTTCTCCAGAAGCACGTCAAGTACGTTTGGTCTCCGGAGTGTGACATTGCTTTCAACACTTTGAAAGAGAAATTGATCACTGCTCCAGTTCTGACTCCGCCTGATGAATCCAAACCATACGAGGTCTTTTGTGATGCCTCTCTCCAAGGTCTTGGCGCAGTGTTGATGCAAGAGAAGAAAGTTGTTGCTTATACATCTTGCCAGTTGAAGCCCAATGAAAAGAACTACCCCACTCATGATCTCGAGTTGGCGGCAGTTGTGCATGCTCTTTTGACTTGGAGACATCTCTTATTGGGAAGAAAAGTGGACATTTTCACTGATCACAAGAGTCTCAAGTACATCTTCACTCAGCCTAATCTCAACCTCAGGCAAACTCGATGGGTCGAAATGATTCAAGAGTATAATCTGAGTATCGAGTATACTCCAGGCAAGGCCAATGTGATTGCTGACGCATTGAGCAGGAAGGCTTATTGCAACAGTCTGATTCTCAAGACTTATCAACCCGAGCTTTGTGAAGCTTTCCGCAAACTTAATCTGCAAGTTGTTCCTCAAGGTTTCCTCGCCAACCTTCAAGTCTCTCCTACCTTGGAAGACCAAATTCGCCAAGCCCAACTTCTTGATGCTATGGTGAAAAAGGTGAAGATTGGGATTGCCAAGAGCCAACCCAAGTACAAGTGCTACCGCCTTGATAACAAGGACACTCTCTTCTTCGAGGATCGTATTGTTGTGCCCAAAGGTGAACTTCATAAAGTGATCATGAACGAGGCTCACAATTCTCTCCTCTCCATCCACCCTGGGAGCACGAAGATGTATCAGGACTTTAAGCAGGCTTATTGGTGGACTCGAATGAAACGCGAGATTGCTCAATTTGTGAATGAATGTGATGTCTGTAGAAGAGTGAAGGCAGAACACCAAAGGTCAGCTGGTCTCCTCCAACCTCTTGCCATTCCAGAATGGAAGTTTGACCACATTGAGATGGACTTCGTGACTGGGTTTCCAAAGTCCTAGCGTGGCAATGATGCTATATTCGTTGTCATCGACAAACTCACCAAAGTGGCTCATTTTTTTGCCTATCAAAGAGTCGATCACTGAAGCTCAATTGGCGGAACTCTACACCTCTCGAATTGTCTCTCTGGATGGTATTCCACAAGTAATCTCTTCAAACCGTGGCAGCATCTTTACCTCCAAGTTTTGGGATTCTTTTCAGAAGGCCATGGGCACGAACATCCGTTTCAGCACAGCTTTCCATCCTCAAACTAGCGGTCAAGTCGAGCGTGTCAACCAGATTCTTGAAGATATGCTCAGGGCTTGTGTGATCTCCTTCGGCATGAAGTGGGAGGATTGTCTTCCTTATGCTGAACTCTCCTACAAGAACAGTTTTCAAGCAAGTTCAGGCAAGGCCCCATTTGAAATTCTGTATGGCAGGAAGTGCCGTACCCCTCTCAACTGGTCTGAAACCGGTGAACGTCAGCTTTTGGGTAATGACTTAATCACAGAGGCAGAAGAAATGTGCAAAGTCATTCGAGATAACCTCAAAGCAGCCCAATCCTGTCAGAAGAGCTACTATGATAGTAAGCACCGTGATTTGGCTTTCGAGATCGGAGATCATGTTTACCTCCGCGTCTCTCCTATGAAAGGTACTCGTCGCTTCGGTATCAAAGGGAAGCTTGCCCCCAGATACGTGGGACCTTTCAAGATTGTCAGCAAGAGAGGCGATCTCGCCTATCAACTCGAGCTTCCTTCAAACTTTGCAAATGTTCATGATGTGTTCCATGTCTCTCAGCTCTGAAAGTGCTTCAAGACTCCTGACCGCACCGTCAACTTCGAGGACATTGAGCTCCAAGAAGATCTCTCCTATTGTGAGCACCACGTTGCTATTCTTGAAGAGACTGAACGCAATACTCGCAACAAGTCAATCAAATTTCTCAAAGTCAAGTGGTCACACCATTCCGACCGTGAAGCTACCTGGGAACGAGAGGATCACCTCCGTTCTGAGTACCCGGTGTTCTTTCAGTCCTAGATCTCGGGACGAGATCCTTTCATAGTGGTGGAGTGTTGTAACACCCCAGATGTAACTTTCCCAATTTGTACTCCAACTCTTGCCGTTTTCGGCGTTAAGTTATTTTATTTTCTCGGGTTCGGGTCTTTGTCTCCGTGTGTTGTTATCATTGTCATGCATCTCATATCATGTCATCATGTGCATTGCATTTGCATACATGTTCGTCTCATGCATTCGAGCCTTTTCCCCGTTGTCCGTTTTGCATTCCGGCGCTTCGTTCTCCTCCGGTGGTCATTTCTACCTTTCTTTCGTGTGTGAGGATTAAACATTTCCGGATTGGACCGAGACTTGCCAAGCGGCCTTGGTTTACTACCGGTAGACCGCCTGTCAAGTTTCGTGCCATTTGGACTTCGTTTGATACTCCAACGGTTAACCGAGGGACCGAAAAGGCCTCGTGTGTGTTGCAGCCCAACGCCCCTCCAAGTTGGCCCAAAACCCACCTAAGCCTTCTACATCATCTAGATCGTTCTATCGCGATCGCGTGGCCGAAAACCGCACCTTATTTGGACTCTCCTGGCTCCTCCTATGCCTATTTAAAGACCCCTCCGAATCCGGATCTTCTTCTTCCCCCGAAACCCTAAAATTCTACCCGCGCCGCCCGGACACGTCCGCCCCGACCGGACGCCTCGCCG
>NC_057797.1:47577223-47615787 GCF_018294505.1 Triticum aestivum
CCCGCTGCCTCGCGCGCCGCCCGCCGCCGCACCGCCTCCGCGCCCCTCTCCGGCCACCGCGGCCCGCAGCTCCGGCGAGAGCCCCGGCGGTCCTCAATCTGCGTGCCCCGATCCAGATCCGGTGAACAGTAAACCCTAGATCTGGAGGTTGTTTTTCTTCCAAGTCCCAGAAATTCCAGATCCAAGTGCTCTTGTTCATAGCCTCGTAACATTGCATCCGTAGCTCCGATTCATGCATATAGCATATCAAAATGTTCATCTCAGAGAGTACATCATTTCATACCATTGCATCATTTTCATTTGAGGTCATCTTGATGCCCGAAATGCTGTTAGAAGAGGGCTACTTGAGATAATTGTCAGATCTGCTACTCCATTTAGACTTTTGTCATTTTTGCCATGATTATTGTGTGCATGATATGCCCTGATGCTCTACATATGTTTTGTTAAGGGTTTTGCCATCTCTCCAGAGGTGCAACCCATGTATTTTTGTGATGTGTGTGGTGCCTAGTGCAAGCTTGCAAAGTTGTGCACTTGCTAATTCTGTTTTCAGGGACTTAGCATTTCCACTAAGTCCTTGAGCTGTTTAGTTCATGATGCCATATGTTCATGTTGTTTTCTAGTGATCCATGCCTCTTTTGAGGATGATCAGTAAGGATGTTTTATTAATCTTGTAGTGCTCTATCCATCCATGTCTTTGTTTGCAATTACGGAGCACCCTAGCTTGAGTCAATCGAGCTCTACTTTTGCTACTTTGTGAATCTGGGCAGATTGTCAACTTGTTTGCAATTTTGCCGATGTTGTTGTTGTTGATCCGTGCATGCTATGTTATTGTTCTTGCCATGTCTAGTTTGCATTTTGTGTGTTCTTGATAAATGTATGCTTATCTTGTCATCACTTGCACCGTAGTGAGTGCATCGAGCTCGTAAACATGCCTATTTGAGTTATGTTTCAGCATGTGCCTGTTTTCAGTAAGTCTGAAAACTGATTATGCTTTTGCTATGTTCACATGCTTGTTAATATATTTTTTGATCCATTTTGGCCCAAGGTCACTAAGGGACTTTTGTTAAGTTTTTTGAGTAGCTCCATGCCATATTTTACTTTGCCATGTTCAGGTCCTGTAGCATGTAGTTTTGTTGCTCCGAAGAATGCTACTTGGTCTGAAATTTCAGACAAATGTTAATTTCACTAAGTCTGACATCTGTTTACCATATGCATTTTTTCCATGCTTGTTTGAACCTGCTAATGGATGAATTGGCCGTAGCTCAGTGCTAGACTTTTGTTAAGCATCTTGAATGCATCCCTGCCATGTATTTTGTTGTCATGTTTGGGTGTTGTAGCATGTTCATCTCATTGCATTTAGATGGCTACTTGTTGTAATTCGCAAACCGGTGTCATATTTGAATCGCTTGCCATTTTCAAACCGTAACTCCGATTCCTGCGTTCTTTATATTGTTTTCAAGCGATTTCATCTCATCTTTCCAGTGGCACACTTGGTTTCCAAGTTGAGGCCAGGTTCGTGCATTTCCTGTCACATCTTGCATATGCCTCCCGCATTGCATCCCGCATAGCATACCATGTTTGCATCCTCTTGTTTGATTCTTGCACGTGGTTGATTGTGTTCTTGTTGCTTGTTTGTCTTGTTTGGGTAGAGCCGGGAGACGAGTTCGCTAACGAGGAGCCCGTTGAGTTTGCTTTCGAGTATCCAGTCAACTCTGACAACTTTGCAGGCAAGATGATCATACCCTCGAAATCACTACTATCTTTGATATGCTAGATTGCTCGCTCTTTTGCTATGCCAATGCTACGATGCCTACCACTTGCTTTCAAGCCTCCCAAATTGCCATGTCAAACCTCTAACCCACCATGTCCTAGCAAACCGTTGATTGGCTATGTTACCGCTTTGCTCAGCCCCTCTTATAGCGTTGCTAGTTGCAAGTGAAGATTGGAGGATGTTCCTTGTTGGAACATTTATTTACTTGTTGGGATATCATTATATTGCCATGTCATCTTAAATGCATCTATATACTTGGTAACGGGTGGAAGGCTCGGCCTCTCGCCTAGTGTTTTGTTCCACTCTTGCCGCCCTAGTTTCCGTCATATCGGCGTTATGTTCCCGGATTTTGCATTCCTTACGCGGTTGGGTTATAATGGGAACCCCTTGATAGTTCGCCTTGATTAAAGCTTTTTCAGCAATGCCCAACCTTGGTTTTACCATTTGCCACCTAGCCTCTTTTTTTCCCTTGGGTTTCCAGAGCTCGAGGGTCATCTTATTTTAAACCCCCCCGGGCCAGTGCTCCTCTGAGTGTTGGTCCAAACAGAGCCACTTGCAGCACCACCTCGGGGCAACTCGAGGGTTGGTTTTAGTTGTACGTAGTGTTCATCTGAGTGTGCTCTGAGAACGAGATATTTGCAGCTCCTATCGGGATTTGTCGGCACATTCGGGCGGTGTTGCTGGTCTAGTTTTAACCTGCCGAAATGTCTTGAAGAACCGAGGTACCTAGTCTGATCGGAACGTCTTGGGAGGAGGTCTATTCCTTCATTGACCGCGACAGCTTGTCATGGGATAAGTTGGGACTCCCCTGCAGGGATTTAAACTTTCAAAAGTCGTGCCCGCGGTTATGGGCAGATGGAAATTTGTTAATGTCCGGTTGTAGATAACTTGAACCTTAACTTAATTAAAATGAATCAACAGTGTGAGTTACCGTGATGGCCTCTTCTCGGCGGAGTCCGGGAAGTGGACACGGTGTTGGAGTAATGTTTGCCGCAGGATTGCCCTCTTTAGTTATGCGTTCGTGCTTTGCCTTCTCTTCTCGCTCTCTTTTGCGAATAGGATAGCCACCATATATGCTAGTCGCTTGGTGCAGCTCCACATATTTACCTTGCTATTCCTATTAAGCTTAAATAGTCTTGATCGCGAGGGTGCGAGATTGCTGAGTCCCTGTGGCTCACAGATTACTATTACACCAGATGCAGGGCCTGATGATTCCGCTCCAGATGACGCGCTCGAGCTCAAGTGGGAGTTCGACGAGGACTCTCAGCGTTACTATGTTTCCTTTCCTGATGATCAGTAGTGGTGCCCTGTTGGGGGTGTTCGGGACCGTGTCGCATGTTGGGTTATCTTTTATTTTGGCGCCGTAGTCGGGCCATAAGTGTTTGGATGATGTAATGTTATTTATGTACTTGATTGACGTGGCGAGTGTAAGCCAACTATGTCATCCCTTTTTATTATCTATATTACATGGGATGTTTGTGATGATTGCCTGACTTGCGACATATGCCTTCAATGCGATTATGCCTCTAAGTCGTGCCTCGACACGTGGGAGATATAGTCGCATCGAGGGTGTTACAGAAGGCAAGGAGGGCAGATGTCGCTTCAATGCGGAGAGAAGGCGCATGCAGCGGGCGATGATGTCGGTCGACGCGCCGCTTCACTGCCGGCTCCAGAGAGGTTGCGTCCGCTTTGGGCAGGCATGAATGCGGCGCCGTCTGCTACGGGTGAGAAAGCGCGCGGCGAGGGAGAGTGTTTTGGGTGGGCCAATTTGTCAGAGGCGTGGATGGTAGCAGTCCGGACTCCCTCAAACCCCTCTCCCCCTCGGGTTTGCGGAAAAAACGACATCCGCACTGGCCAACGGACGGATATATGACCCCGTTGGACGACAAAACATGATTCGACCACATGGTTCGAACGTGTGCGGTCTGAGGGTCTGCGTTGGGGATGTCCTAATGTTGCATATTTGCAAGTGTGTTTGTCGTCATTTTTATGATCTCCGTTGTTTTTTACTGTGATTTTTCTTTTCTTTTTAGCAGGAGATTTTTACTATGATAAGTAGAGCCTAGTTCTAGCAGTAGGCAGCAAGGAAGAAAGCTAGAAGCTAAATGTGTGATGTTCATTGAGACATAGCCAAAGAGCTACAAGGATATCATATTTTGACACATGTATTCACAAACACAATGAGTCGTTGACAGATGTTGCTATCCATCGGGTTGAGTAGAGCTGAATCACCGTCTAGTTCATTTCACTACAGTAGCAAAATCTCTAATATTTTGATTTCCCTTTTAAGATAAAATGATCTACTCTTGTATCTGAAAATGTTGTTGGCTCACGCGTCCCATCCCCCTCCCCCTACCTCCCCCGCGCCACCTCTTCTGAGGCGACTCGGGGGCAAACCCTAATCGCCCCGACCCGCTCCTCCCTGTGCGTCCCCCCTCTCCGCTGCCGCCCGAGGTACTCACCGGCACCGCCGTGTGGTACTGGTGAAGGTGGCGGCGGGATCCAGGTGTCTCCTCCTCGGCGGGGAGCCTCGGATCCATGGCGGCGGCCCTGGCTGGTGGCACACGACGCAGCTTGGCGGTGAGCGGCGCCGGCGTGGACAGGTGGGCCACTTCCCTGGCCATGTGGATGGCGGGGAGGTGGTGGGCTTCAGCTGCAGCGGCGGTTCCTCGCTGGATGTTGGTGACCATGGTGATATCCGGTGGCTGGAAGGGTTCCGGGGGAATCTCTTGGCCGGCGTGGCGGCCACTCCGATGGCAGTGCCTTTGGGTGTTGCTTCCCTCGTTGGAGGCTTCGAAGAGGACCTCCTTCCTTCCACCCCTCCCAGGAGCTCAGGTGAAAACCTCAGACCCCCTGTTCCAAGCGACGACGACACCACGGTGGCGTGCTCCTTCCTGAAGGCGTTGCTCGGGGGCTGTTCAAGCGACGGTGGAAGTTGTGGCGGTTCGGTGTCGACACATGCATTCTGGTCAGCTTCATCTTGGAGGCTACGGCGACGTAGGCGACGCTCGTCTGGTGGAGCTACTGCCGATGGTCGAGGCATCGTCGGCAGTCTGCGCCATCAGGCTCGGGGTGCTCAGGAGGAAACCCCAGATCTGGGTCTTCCGGATCGGATGATGATGGCGTTCTATCGCTTTCCCTTCTGAGGGCATCGTTTTGGAGCAAGTGCTGGCTGGAGGGATGGTGGAGTGGTGCTTCATCTCACACATTGATGGCGGCGAAGATCGATGGCATGGCGCTGTGGAGACTCGGCGTCCGATGCGCGGAGATGGGCTCGCGCAGGAGGAGGTTGCTGTCAGGCGTCATGGTGACGTCGATGGCAGAGTGACCAGACAAGGTAGAAGTCTCAATATGATCTGAAGACTTGTGGAAGATGGCGGCGACGACACACGAGTGCGTCTGACCGGATTGTGCCCCAGACCCGGTATGTAGCTCGGCTGGGGCTTCCGAATGAGTTTCGGCTTCCGGCTTTTGATGTTAGGCTTAGGTGAGTGGTTTGGGTAGTGGCCCAGCTAGCATGTCTTCATCATATTGGATAGGAGTAGCGGCATATGTTGCCAAGATGGTGGATTGAGGCATATTGTTGTAATACTTTATACGGTCCTCGAGAATAATCAATAAAGTCGCCGTATGCATTTCCCAGATGCAGAGGTCGGGGGTCATCCTCCTTTTCTAAAAAAAATCTAAAAATGTTGTCATAATTTGTGTCATGATTTTCAATGTTGGCGCAAAAAACTTAACAGCTAATTAGTGTTAATATATTATTTAAAATATTTTTGACTTTCCTAAATCTTCTCACACCAACAATCTTATGGTGTCTATGTTTTCATCAGGATGTTCTTGAAATTATCACCATTTTCTCTTTGTTCGTTGTTAGCCATAGTCACTGGCAATTAGTGCGTAAGGTGGCAACGTCCTTACACAACAGTGAGCACGGTTAACCACCTAAGGTTAGTACTGTGTCTATGTTCAACATTTTTAAACACGGCAATTAGTTATTGATCTACTAATTCTGTTTGCTCAACTCATCACGCTAAAACAATCTACAATTTTTTCGCTGGAAGAAATAATGTACTATCTATGCTAAAAAACAATTTATACTTTTGAAACAAATGCACACGTTGTGTTCTTACAATAAAGCAGTTACCATATTGCCGTACTTTTTTTTGGCGGTTTGTTGTACTTTTTTTTCCGTGACATACTTGGTGGCAAATAGCATGAAAACTCTCAAGGCCCCTAGATACGGTGGTGTGCATGATCGGTATTGCACCGTTGTTAAATCATTGTATATTGGTTTCCTCGTCTACATATAAACATTGATACATCCGTATTTAGACAAATCTAAAACAAGAATTTTAGGATGGAGGGAGTATTCTTTGCCCAGTCACCATGCGAAAAGAAATTAGTTTCTAACAAGAATGGAGGCACTATGCTGAAACGTCGTCAATTCCCTCAAAAACTGATCTGAGTCCTGTATATATACATCTTCTAGAACTCGAAATATATATAAGAAAAAGCTTAGGCAATCCTGTATAAATACATCTTCTAGCATTCGAAATATATATTTAAGAAAAAAAAAGCTTAGGCACTCCATGACGGAGTGCTATTTAGCAGGTCAAGCAGTTTTGTGCGATCAGGGTTGATGAGGCCCGAGAGCAGCTGGGCTGCCTAAACCTATTCTATCGGGCTCATCATACCCTGAGAACTGCCAGCAAGCTTACAGATACGCCAATTATCCATGATGCTTTTTTAATAGCTTACCAGGCTTGATGCCTGGTGAACACCAAGTCACGAGCTGTGCATATAAACACCTTCCGTCAGCTCTCGCTAAGCGATGTGGCACTAAACCACGTCTTTCCTTTTTGAGCGGTGGCACTAACAAAGTACTAAAACGGTACGTTTCTCTTTAGCGCTGTGCACCTTTGGTACGGCCCAATCGAAAAGCCCAACACTGGGACGTTTAATTTGGGCTCGATGGGAGATCCTATTTCGCTGGCGTGCTTTTGGCCGGCCCATAAGTGGGGTGCGGCGCCCCTGTTTTCTTTTTTATTCTCTGTTTTCTCTTCTATACAGCATTGTTCGGGGTCTAAAAACAGTTCTGCATTTCAAATAATGGTCGAGCTTTTGAAACAAAAATAAAATTTAAAAATAATATAAATGAGTTCGAAAATTTGTTCTTGAATTAAAAAAATTATAATTTAAAAAGTTCTCGGAAATAAGAAATGATCATGATTTCCAAAAAAATCACGAAGTCATAATTTTTTTCATGATTTTGAATTAAAATACAGTATTAAAAAATGTTCATAAATTTCATAAACAATTTTCACGAACATTGAAAATGTTCATCAATTACGAAAAAAGATCATCAATTCAAAAAATGTATGTGAATTAGAAAATATGATCAACCATCAGAAAAAAGTTCATTAAACAAAATAATTCATGAATTTAGAAAACTGTTCCCCAAAAAAATCTTGACTTAAAAATGTTAACTAATTCTAACAAATGTTCATGACTTCCGAAACATTGATCATATAATTTATAAAAAATTGATAATTTAATAAAACATATTCGCAAATTCAAAATATGTTAACAATTCTAAAAATTGTTCACGAATTTGTATAAAATGTCGTCAAATTTAAAATATGTTCACGGGTACATAAAAATGTTCATGAATTTGAAAAGTTCATTATTTAAGATAAGTGTTAACAAAATTGGGCAAATTATGTTTGAAAAACTAAAAAATTAAAAGAATAAAATAAAAAATAAAGCAAAAATAAAACAACGCACAAAAAAATAGAAAACACGCCATTGGGTGCAGGGAGCTAGTGGTGCGCGTGTGGTCGCTAACCAGTGACCCGCGCGCCAAATATAATTGGTCCAAGCATGAAACGGAGCAGCAAAAAAATATGCAACGGAGCACAGATTTCTCAATACAGAAAAATATTGATAAGATACAATCGTTCGTGACCAGTTCAGCAATCGTCCCATGACGACCATAATTCACTAAGCAACGTGCAACTCGATTTTGTTCACGAGAAATCTTAAAAGGATTAAATACCCTACTCTCCAACAAGTCCTTCAACTCAGCAATAACTAGATGATAAACCATGCGTTGCTGCAGAAAATATTGCCTAAAGTTGATGTTTTGCTCATCAACTGACTCTCCTAAAAGGATCCATAAAACAAACAATAAATGATTCTTATTTGAGCATACTTATTTGGCAAACTGATTGTGGACTGGTGATCCCCCGTAGCCCTCACGTCGTCCCCACTAGGGTGACTCGGGCGTCACCCTAAACCGCAGGGGGACACCGCCGGTCTAAGCCCGGGGCCCGACCGAGGTAGCGGAGGACATCTCCTCTTCCCCGCGGCTCTGGGGTTGTGCGGGCCCCCGAATCATGTGGAGGCGCGTTCGATCTGATCGACACAACGACAATGGCTATGGCGCGGCAGCGTTGGAGGCGGCATGGGTTGCGGGCGCGTCGGCCAGCCCTATTCGGGCGGTGGCGCGCCATCTGCCTTTGGATCAGCGGTGGCGACATGGAGGGCCTGGTGGTTGCGCTGGCGGCACCTCCGGTCAGATCTGTTCTGACCGTTGCAGCCGGGGTGGTGGTCATCTCTTCTGTCAGAGGTGGTCGGCCTGCGACTGGGTGGTTGGATCTTGAGATTCATCATCTAGTCCTGGCTACGAGTCGGGAAGACATAGTTGCCGGTGAAAACCAAGCTGTTGGCGGGCGATGGTGGTGTTTTGCGTCGTTACCTAGATGAAGGCATCGCCGTGTAACTGTTGTCGACCCACTCGTGCTGCTTCGGGGGAAACCCTAGAATCTGGTCTTCCAGATCGAATGATGGTGGTACTACGGTGTCGTTTCTCTCTTGGGAGCATCGTTTGTGGAGCAGCTCTGGAAGACATAGGCAGGAGGTGGAGCGGCTTCGTCTTGCACGGAGCTTCGGTGGAGCTGTCAAAGTCATGCCCTGGCCGACAAGTACTATGCTGAGTCATGCCTGGTTGGCAGGTGCTAAGCACGGCAAATCTTCCAGAATCTTCGCTTCTGGACGAACGAGCTCAGAGCGGTGGCGCCGTTGGACGCCGTGGTGGCGTCGACGGATGTCCGGACTGGCAAGGATGATGCGAATCTCTCTCCTGAAGACGGCTTAGTGGTCCGATGATGATGGCGGCTTTTAAAACGTGTGCATGTGGTGTGCTCTTTAGGTAGGCTGTAACGGCTGTTGGGCCCGATGAGTTATATGGATGGATCGACGACGATACCGATTTTATATATGGGGAGTGAGAGCACTCCATATTATAGAGTTTGTAGGTGTGAGTGATGGCTTCGGGTGGATTGATGTATGTTCTTGTCAGACCTTTGTGGAATAACTAATAAAGATGGCTGCATGCATCGATTGATGCAGAAGCCGGGAGTTTAACCTCCTTCAAAAAAAAATACTTTAGGATGATACATAAGTAACTAAGATCAAACCTCCAACTTATACCATCGAAAGCTCGGGCGTGGGAGGCTAGTATAGGATCTCACATTAGGTGAGATCAATGAGATCAACTATAAAAATTATATTTAGACATTTCAAAATTTTCTGAAATTATTTGACGACATATCTATGGGGTGTGTCCGCAACCCTGAAAAAACAGCTCAAAAATCTATGCACAGTTAGAGAATCGAAAAAGGCATTCAAATGTGAATAGTGACATCTTTGGGTGAACAGTATTTTAAAACTAATCAAATCCGATTTCTCCTTTTGTTTTTGTTAGTGTAGGATGAATTAGGAGCAATGACTTAATCACAGAGGCAGAGGAAATGTGCAAAGTCATTCGAGATAACCTCAAAGCAGCCCAATCCCGCCAGAAGAGCTACTATGATAGTAAGCACCGTGATTTGGCTTTCGAGATCGGAGATCATGTTTACCTTCGCGTCTCTCCAATGAAAGGTACTCGTCGCTTCGGTATCAAAGGGAAGCTTGCCCCCAGATACGTGGGACCTTTCAAGATCGTCAGCAAGAGAGGCGATCTCGCCTATCAACTCGAGCTTCCTTCAAACTTTGCAAATATGCATGACGTGTTCCATGTCTCTCAGCTCCGAAAGTGCTTCAAGACTCCTGAACGCACCTCAACTTCGAAGACATTGAGCTCCAAGAAGATCTCTCTTATCGTGAGCACCCCGTTGCTATTCTTGAAGAGACTGAACGCAAGACTCGCAACAAGTCAAACAAATTCCTCAAAGTCAAGTGGTCACACCATTCCGGCCGTGAAGCCACTTGGGAACGCGAGGATCACCTCCGTTCTGAGTACCCGGCGTTCTTTCAGTCCTAGATATCGGGACGAGATCCTTTCGTAGTGGTGGAGTGTTGTAACACCCCGGATATGATTTACCTAATATGCAATCCAACTCTTGCTGTTTCCGACGTTAAGTTATTTTATTTTCTCGGGTTTGGGTTTTTGTCTCCGTGTGTTGTTGTTGTTTTTGTCATGCATCTCATATCATGTCATCATGTGCATTGCATTTGCATATGTGTTCGTCTCATGCATCCGAGCATTTTCCCCGTTGTCCGTTTTGCATTCCGGCGCTCCGTTCTCCTCCGTTGGTCTTTTCTACCTTTCTTTCATGTGTGGGGATTAAACATTTCTCGATTGGACCGAGACTTGCCAAGAGGCCTTGGTTTACTACCGGTGTACCGCCTGTCAAGTTTCCTACCATTTGGACTTCGTTTGATACTCCAACGGTTAACCGAGGGACCGAGAAGGCCTCGTGTGTGTTGCAGCCCAACACCCCTCCAAAGTGGCCCAAAACCCATCAAAACCCTCTCCATCATCTAGAGTGTTTGATCACGACCGCGTGGCCGAAAACCGCACCTCATTTGGACTCTCCTAGCTCCCTCTATGCCTATTTAAAGACCCCCTCCGAAAATTCTCGTTCTCCTCTCCCCGAAACCCTAGATCCACCACCTCGTGCTGCACCGGACACGTCCGGTTCGGCCGGACAAAACGTGCCGCCGCCGCCCGACGAATGGCAGGCCGCCACATGGGCAGCCGCGCCCACTTCGCCGCCGGCCCGCCCGGGCCCAGGCGGGGCCTCCCCGGCCCGAGCCGCTGCCTCCCGCGGACCACTTCCCCGTCGCCGCGCCCGATTGCGCCGCCGCCCATGTAGGCCACCACCTCGCCGCGCCGCCACGCCGACATCGCCGCCCAGCGCCCTGGCCGGCGACCGCCGACCCCACCGTCCTCCTCAAGGCAGCCGCCCCAGATCCGTAGCTCCGGCACGCCCTCGCGGCACTCCGGCCGTCCCCGCACCAAAACCACCTCGTCGGAGCTACAGTGCCCGCCGGCGTTCGTCGGTTCACGCGCCGCCCAGCAAACCCTAGATCTGTGATTCGGTTGACTTCTCCCCCTCTCCCCTTTATTTTTTTGCGTACTTTGAGTTGTGATATCTCCGCATCCGTAGATCCATTTTGGGCATATAGCATATCAAAATGTTCGTCTTAGAGAGCACATCATTTCATCTCATTGCATCATTTTCATTTGAGTTCATCTTGATGCCCGAAATGCTATTGGAAGAATGCCATTTGAGATAATTGTCAGATCTGCTGCTCCAATTAGATATTTGTCATTTTTGCCATGATTAATGTGTGCATGATATGCCCCTGAGCTCTACATATGTTTTGTTATATGCCTTGCCATCTTTCTAGAGGTGCAACCCATGTATTTTTGTGATGTGTGTGGTGACTAGCACAAGCTTGCGAAGTGATGCATTCGTTAATGTTGATTTCAGGGACTTAGCAATTCCACTAAGTCCTTGATCTGTTTATTTCAATATGACATATGTTCGTGTTGTTTCCTAGTGATCCGTGTCTCTTTTGAGGATGATCAGTAAGGATGATTTGTTAATTTTATAGTGCTCTATCCATCCATGTCTTTGTTTGCAATTTTGGAGCACCCTAGCTTGAGTCAATCGAGCTCTACTTTTGCTATTTTGTGAATCTGGGCAGATTGTCTACTTGTTAGCGATTTTGCCGAGGATGTTGTAGTTATCTGTGCATGCTATGTTATTGTTCTTGCCATGTCTAGCTTGTATAATGTGTATTCTTGATGAGTGTATGCTTAGATTGTCATGACATGCTCTGTAGTGAGTGCATCGAGCTCATAAACATGCCTACTTGATATCTATTTTTGCATGCTCTAGTTTTCACTAAGTCTGAGAACTGATTATGTTTTTGCCATGTTCACATGCTTGCAAATGTATTTTCTGATCTCTTTTGGCTCAAGGTCACTAAGGGACTTTTGTTAAGATCTTTGAGTAGATCCATGCCATGCTTTACTTGGCCATGTTCAGGCCCTGTAGCATATAGTTTTCATGCTCCTAAGTGTGCTACCTGATCTGAAATTCCAGACAAGTGTTAATTTCACTAAGTCTGAAATCTGTTTACCAAATGCATTTTTGCCATGCTTGTTTGAACCTGTTAAGGGATGAATTGGCCGCAGCCCAGTGTTCATCTTTTGTTAAGCATCATGAATGGATCCCTGCCATGTATTTTGTTGCCATGTTTGAGTGTTGTAGCATGTTCATCTTGTTGCATTTAGATGGCTAATTGCTGTTTATCGTAGACCGGTGCCATATTTGAATTGCTTGCCATTTCCAAACCGTGACTCCGATTCCGGTGTTCTTTATATCGTTTTCAAGCGATTTCACCTCACCTTTCCAGTGGCACACTTGGATTTCCAAGTTGAGGCCAGGTTCACTCATTCCTTGTCAAATCTTGCATATGCATCACTTATCGCATCCCGCATAGCATACCATGTTTGCATCATGTTGTTTGAGTTTGCACGTGGTTGATTGTGTTCCGTTTTGCTTGTTTGTCTTGTTTGGGTAGAGCCGGGAGACGAGTTCGCTAACGAGGAGCCCGTTGAGTTTGCTTTCGAGGATCCGGTCAACTCTGACAACTTTGCAGGCAAGATGATCATACCCTCGAAATCACTTCTATCTTTGCTTTGCTAGATGCTCGCTCTTTTGCTATGCCTATGCTACGATGCCTACCACTTGCTTATAATGCCTCCCAAATTGTCATGTCAAACCTCTAACCCACCATGTCCTAGCAAACCGTTGATTGGCTATGTTACCGCTTTGCTCAGCCCCTCTTATAGCGTTGCTAGTTGCAGGTGAAGATTGGAGACCGTTCCTTGTTGGAACATTATTTACTTGTTGGGATATTATTATATTATCTTGTTATCTTAATGCATCTATATACTTGGTAAAGCGTGGAAGGCTCGGCCTCTCGCCTAGTGTTTTGTTCCACTCTTGCCGCCCTAGTTTCCGTCATATCGGTGTTATGTTCCCGGATTTTGCGTTCCTTATGCGGTTGGGTGATAATGGGAACCCCTTGATAGTTCGCCTTGAATAAAGCTTCTCCAGCAATGCCCAACCTTGGTTTTACCATTTGCCTCCTATCCTCTTTTTCCCTTGGGTTTCCGGAGCCCGAGGGTCATCTTATTTAACCCCCCCCCCCCGGGCCAATGCTCCTCTGAGTGTTAGTCCGAACCGGGCAGCCTGCGGGGCCACCTCGGGGAAACTCGAGGGTTGGTTTTACTCGTAGCTTGACCTATCTGAGTGTGCCCTGAGAACGAGATATGTGCAGCTCCTATTGGGATTTGTCGGCACATTCGGGCGGTGTTGCTGGATTTGTTTTAACTTGTCGAAGTGTCTTGTAGAACCAGGATACCGAGTCTGATCGGAATGTCTTGGGAGAAGGTCTATTCCTTCGTTGACTGTGAGAGCTTGTCATGGGCTAAGTTGGGACTCCCCTGTTGGAAATATGCCCTAGAGGCAATAATAAAAGCATTATTATTATATTTCCTTGTTCATGATAATTGTCTTTATTCATGCTATAATTGTGTTATCCGGAAATCATAATACATGTGTGAATAATAGACACCAACATGTCCCTAGTAAGCCTCTAGTTGACTAGCTCGTTGATCAACAGATAGTCATGGTTTCCTGACTATGGACATTAGATGTAATTGATAACGAGATTACATCATTAGGAGAATGATGTGATGGACAAGACCCAATCCTAAACATAGCATAGGATCGTATAGTTCGTTTGCTAGAGTTTTTCCGATGTCAAGTATCTTTTCCTTAGACCATGAGATCGTGTAACTCCCGGATACCGTAGGAGTGCTTTGGGTGTACCAAACGTCACAACGTAACTGGGTGACTATAAAGGTATACTACGGGTATATCCGAAAGTGACTGTTGGGTTGACACGGATCAAGACTGGGATTTGTCACTCCATATGACGGAGAGGTATCACTGGGCCCACTCGGTAATGCATCATCATAATAAGCTCAAAGTGACCAAGTGTCTGGTCACGGGATCATGCATTACGGTACGAGTAAAGTGACTTGCCGGTAACGAGATTGAACGAGGTATTGGGATACCGACGATCGGATCTCGGGCCAGTAACATACCGATTGACGAAGGGAATTGTATGCGGGATTGATTGAATCCTTGACATCGTGGTTCATCCGATGAGATCATCGAGGAGCATGTGGGAGCCAACATGGGTATCCAGATCCCGCTATTGGTTATTGGCCGGAGAGTCGTCTCGGTCATGTCTACATGTCTCCCGAACCCGTAGGGTCTACACACTTAAGGTTCGGTGACGCTAGGGTTGTAGGGATATGTATATGCAGTAACCCGAATGTTGTTCGGAGTCCGGATGAGATCCCGGACGTCACGAGGAGTTCCGGAATGGTCCGGAGGTAAAGAATTATATATAGGAAGTGCTATTTCGGGCATCAGGACAAGTTTTGGGGTCACGGTATTGTACCGGGACCACCGGAAGGGTCCCGGGGGTCCACCGGGTGGGGCCACCTGCCCCGGGGGGGCACATGGGCTGCAGGGGTGTGCGTCTTGGCCTGTATGGGCCAAGGGCACCAGCCCCAAGAGTCCCATGCGCCAAGAGATCAAGAAAGGAAGAGACCTAAAGGGGGAAGGCACCTCCTAGGTGCCTTGGGGAGGAGGGATTCCTCCCTTGGCCGCCCCCCCCCCTAGGAGATTGGATCTCCTAGGGCCGGCGCCCCCCCTTGGCTCCTTATATATAGTGGGGGAAGGAGGGCCTCTCACCCCACGCCTTTGGTGCCTCCCTCTCCCTCTCCAACACATCCTCCTCCTCCATAGTGCTTGGCGAAGCCCTGCCGGAGTACTGCAGCTCCATCACCACCACGCCGTCGTGCTGCTGCTGGAGCCATCTTCCTCAACCTCTCCTTCCCCCTTGCTGGATCAAGAAGGAGGAGACGTCACGCTGACTGTACGTGTGTTGAACGCGGAGGTGCCGTCCGTTCGGCGCTAGGATCTCCGGTGATTTGGATCACGTCGAGTACGCCTTCCTCATCCCCGTTCTTTGAACGCTTCCGCGCGTGATCTACAAAGGTATGTAGATGCAATCCGATCACTCGTTGCTAGATGACCTCCTAGATGGATCTTGGTGAAACCGTAGGAAAATTTTTGTTTTCTGCAACGTTCCCCAACAGTGGCATCATGAGCTAGGTCTATGCGTAGTTCTCTTGCACGAGTAGAACACAATTTGTTGTGGGCGTTGATGTTGTCAACTTTCTTGCCGCTACTAGTCTTATCTTGCTTCAGCGGTATTGTGGGATGAAGCGGTCCGGACCAACCTTACACGTACGCTTACGTGAGACCGGTTCCACCGACTAACATGCACAAGTTGCATAAGGTGGCTGGCGAGTGTCTGTCTCTCCCACTTTAGTTGGAGCAGATTCGATGAAAAGGGTCCTTATGAAGGGTAAATAGAAGTTGACAAATCACGTTGTGGCTTTCACGTAGGTAAGAAAACGTTCTTGCTAGAACCCTTTTTCACCCACGTAAAACTTGCAACAACAATTAGAGGACGTCTAACTTGTTTTTGCAGCAAGTGCTTTGTGATATGATATGGCCAAAGTTGTGATGAATGACGAATTATATATATGTGATGTATGAGATGTTCATGCTATTGTAATAGGAATCACGACTTGCATGTCGATGAGTATGACAACCGGCAGGAGCCATAGGAGTTGTCTTTATTTTTTGTATGACCTGCGTGTCATTGAGAAACGCCATGTAAATTACTTTACTTTATTGCCAAACGCGTTAGCCATAGTAGTAGAAGTAATAGTTGGCGAGCAACTTTGTGGAGACACGATGATGGGGATCATGATGATGGAGATCATGGTGTCATGCCGGTGACAAGATGATCATGGAGCCCCAAGATGGAGATCAAAGGAGCTATGTGATATTGGCCATATCATGTCACTATTATTGTTTGATTGCATGTGATGTTTATCATGTTTTGTACATCTTGTTTGCTTAGAACGACGGTAGTAAATAAGATGATCCCTCATAATAATTTCAAGAAAGTGTTCCCCCTAACTGTGCACCGTTGCGACAGTTCGTTGTTTCGAAGCACCACGTGATGATCGGGTGTGATAGATTCCGACGTTCACATACAACGGGTGTAAGACAGATTTACACATGCAAACACTTAGGTTGACTTGACGAGCCTAGCATGTACATACATGGCCTCGGAACACAGAAGACCGAAAGGTCGAGCATGAGTCGTATAGAAGATACGATCAACATGAAGATGTTCACCGATGTTGACTAGTCCGTCTCACGTCATGATCGGACACGGCCTAGTTAACTCGGATCATGTTATTCTTAGATGACTGGAGGGATGTCTATCTGAGTGGGAGTTCTTTGTATAATTTGATTAGATGAACTTAATTATCATGAACTTAGTCTAAAATCTTTACAATATGTCTTGTAGATCAAATGGCCAACGTTGTCCTGAACTTCAACGCGTTCCTAGAGAAAACCAAGCTGAAAGACGATGGCAGCAACTATACGGACTGGGTCCGGAACCTGAGGATCATCCTCATAGCTACCAAGAAATATTATGTCCTACAAGCACCGCTAGGTGACGCACCCGTCCCACAGAACCAAGACGTTATGAACGCTTGGCAGACACGTGCTGATGATTACTCCCTCGTTCAGTGCGGCATGCTTTACAGCTTAGAATCGGGGCTCCAAAAATGTTTTGAGAGACACGGAGCATATGAGATGTTTGAAGAGCTGAAAATGGTTTTTCAAGCTCATGCCCGGGTCGAGAGATATGAAGTCTCCGACAAATTCTTCAGCTGTAAGATGGAGGAAAATAGTTCTGTCAGTGAGCACATACTCACAATGTCAGGGTTACATAACCGCTTGACTCAGCTGGGAGTTAATCTCCCGGATGACGCAGTCATTGACAGAATCCTTCAGTCGCTTCCACCAAGCTACAAGAGCTTTGTGATGAACTTCAATATGCAGGGGATGGAAAAGACCATTCCCGAATTATTTGCAATGCTGAAATCAGCAGAGGTAGAAGTCAAAAAGGAACATCAAGTGTTGATGGTGAATAAAACCACTAAGTTCAAGAAGGGCAAGGGTAAAAATAACTTCAAGAAGGACGGCAAGGGAGTTGCCGCGCCCGGCAAGCAAGCTGCCGGGAAGAAGCCAAAGAATGGACCCAAGCCCGAGACTGAGTGCTTTTATTGCAAGGGAAGTGGTCACTAGAAACGGAACTGCCCCAAATACTTAGCAGACAAGAAGGCCGGCAAAACAAAAGGTATATGCGATATACATGTAATTGATGTGTACCTTACGAGTACTCGTAGTAGCTCCTGGGTATTTGATACCGGTGCAGTTGCTCACATTTATAACTCAAAGCAGGAGCTGCGGAATAAGCGGAGACTGGCGAAGGACAAGGTGACGATGCGCGTCGGGAATGGTTCCAGGGTCGATGTGATCGCCGTCGGCACGCTACCTCTGCATTTACCTACAGGATTAGTTTTAAACCTCAATAATTGTTATTTAGTGCCAGCTTTGAGCATGAACATTGTATCAGGATCTCGTTTAATTCGAGATGGCTACTCATTTAAATTCGAGAATAATGGTTGTTCTATTTATATGAGAGATATGTTTTATGGTCATGCTCCGATGGTGAATGGTTTATTCTTAATGAATCTCGAGCGTAATGCTACACATATTCATAGTGTCAGTACCAAAAGATGTAAGGTTGATAATGATAGTCCTGCATACTTGTGGCACTGCCGCCTTGGTCACATAGGTGTCAAACGCATGAAGAAGCTCCATGCAGATGGACTTTTAGAGTCTCTTGATTATGAATCATTTGACACGTGCGAACCATGCCTCATGGGTAAAATGACCAAGACTCCGTTCTCAGGAACAATGGAGTGAGCAACCAACTTATTGGAAATCATGCATACTGATGTGTGCGGTCCAATGAGCGTTGAGGCTCGCGGTGGCTATCGTTATGTTCTCACCCTCACTGATGACTTGAGTAGATATGGGTATGTCTACTTAATGAAACACAAGTCTGAGACCTTTGAAAAGTTCAAGGAATTTCAGAGTGAGGTTGAGAATCAACGTGACAGGAAAATCAAGTACCTACGATCAGATCGTGGAGGAGAATACTTGAGTCACGACTTTGGCACACACTTAAGAAAATGTGGAATAGTTTCACAACTCACGCCGCCTGGAACACCTCAGCGTAATGGTGTGTCCGAACGTCGTAATCGCACTCTATTAGACATGGTGCGATCTATGATGTCTCTTACCGATTTACCGCTATCTTTTTAGGGCTATGCTTTAGAGACTGCAGCATTCACTTTAAATAGGGCTCCGTCGAAATCCGTTGAGACGACACCGTATGAATTATGGTTTGGGAAGAAACCTAAGCTATCGTTTCTAAAAGTTTGGGGATGCGATGCTTATGTCAAGAAACTTCAACCTGAAAAGCTCGAACCCAAGTCGGAAAAATGCGTCTTCATGGGATACCCTAAAGAAACTATTGGGTATACCTTCTACCTCAGATACGAAGGCAAGATCTTTGTTGCCATGAACGGATCCTTTCTAGAGAAGGAGTTTCTCTCGAAAGAAGTAAGTGGGAGGAAAGTAGAACTTGATGAAGTATTACCTCTTGAACCGGAAAATGGCGCAACTCAAGAAAATGGTCCTGAGGTGCCTGCACTGACTAGAGAGGAAGTTAATGATGATGATCATGAAACTTCAGATCAAGTTGCTACTGAACTTCGTAGCTCCACAAGGACACGTTCCGCACCAGAGTGGTACGTCATGTTGGGTTTCGTAGTAATTTCAAAAAATTTCCTACGCGCACACAGGATCATGTGATGCATAGCAACGAGAGGAGAGTGTTGTCTACGTACCCAACGCAGACCGACTGCGGAAGCAATGACACGACGTAGAGGAAGTAGTCGTACGTCTTCACGATCCAACCGATCAAGCACCGAAACTACGGCACCTCCGAGTTCGAGCACACGTTCAGCTCGATGACGATCCCCGGACTCTGATCCAGCAAAGTGTCGGGGAAGAGTTTCGTCAGCACGACGGCGTGGTGACGATCTTGATGAACTACAGCAGCAGGGCTTCGCCTAAACTCCGCTACAGTATTATCGAGGAATATGGTGGCAGGGGGCACCGCACACGGCTAAGGAATCGATCATGTGGATCAACTTGTGTCAACTTGTGTGTTTAGAGGTGCCCCTGCCTCCGTATATAAAGGAGGAGAGGAGGGGAGGCTGGCCGGCCAAAGAGGGAGGCGCAGGAGAGTCCTACTCCCTCTGGGAGTAGGATTCCTCCCCCCAATCCTAGTCCAACTAGGATTCCTCGGAGGGGAAGGGAGAGAGGGGGGCCGGCCACCTTCTCCTAGTCCTAATAGGACTAGGGGAGGGGAAAGAGGCGCAGCCACCTTGGGCTGCCCCTTTCTCCTTTCCACTAAGGCCCATGATGGCCCATATGGCTCCCGGGGGGTTCCGGTAACCTCCCGGTAACCCGGTAAAATCCCGATTTCACCCGGAACACTTCCGATGTCCAAACATAGGCTTCCAATATATCAATCTTTACGTCTCGACCATTTCGAGACTCCTCGTCATGTCCGTGATCACATCCGGGACTCCGAACAACCTTCGGTACATCAAAATGCATAAACTCATAATATAACTGTCATCGTAACCTTAAGCGTGCGGACCCTACGGGTTCGAGAACAATGTAGACATGACCGAGACAAGTCTCTGGTCAATAACCAATAGCGGGACCTGGATGCCCATATTGGCTCCTACATATTCTACGAAGATCTTTATCGGTCAGACCGCATAACAACATACGTTGTTCCCTTTGTCATCGGTATGTTACTTGCCCGAGATTCGATCGTCGGTATCCAATACCTAGTTCAATCTCGTTAACGGCAAGTCTCTTTACTCGTTCCGTAATACATCATCTCACAACTAACATATTAGTTGTAATGCTTGCAAGGCTTATGTGATGTGTATTACCGAGAGGGCCCAGAGATACCTCTCCGACAATCGGAGTGACAAATCCTAATCTCGAAATACGCCAACCCAACATCGACCATTGGAGACACCTGTAGTACTCCTTTATAATCACCCATTTACGTTGTGACGTTTGGTAGTACCCAAAGTGTTCCTCCGGTAAACGGGAGTTGCATAATCTCATAGTCGTAGGAACATGTATAAGTCATGAAGAAAGCAATAGCAACATACTAAACGATCAGGTGCTAAGCTAATGGAATGGGTCATGTCAATCAGATCATTCTACTAATGATGTGACCTCGTTAATCAAATAACAACTCATTGTTCATGGTTAGGAAATA
The DNA here is from genome assembly GCF_018294505.1 of Triticum aestivum. Classification (NCBI taxonomy): domain Eukaryota; kingdom Viridiplantae; phylum Streptophyta; class Magnoliopsida; order Poales; family Poaceae; genus Triticum; species Triticum aestivum. The sequence goes on from NC_057797.1 coordinate 47,597,751, forward strand.
TAACCATCTTTGATTAACGAGCTAGTCAAGTAGAGGCATACTAGTGACACTCTGTTTGTCTATGTATTCACACATGTATTATGTTTCCGGAAAATACAATTCTAGCATGAATAATAAACATTTATCATGATTATAAGGAAATAAATAATAACTTTATTATTGCCTCTAGGGCATATTTCCTTCAGTCTCCCACTTGCACTAGAGTCAATAATCTAGATTACACTGTAATGAATCTAACACCCATGGAGCTTTGGTGCTGATCATGTTTTGCTCGTGGAAGAGTCTTAGTCAACGGGTCTGCAATATTCAGATCCGTATGTATCTTGCAAATCTCTATGTCTCCCACCTGGACTAGATCCCGGATGGAGTTGAAGCGTCTCTTGATGTGTTTGGTCCTTTTGTGAAATCTGGATTCCTTTGCCAAGGCAATTGCACCAGTATTGTCACAAAAGATTGTCATTGGACCCGATGCACAAGGTATGACACCTAGATCGGATATGAACTCCTTCATCCAGACTCCTTCATTTGCTGCTTCCGAAGCAGCTATGTATTCCGCTTCACATGTAGATCCCGCTACGACGCTTTGTTTAGAACTGCACCAACTGACAGCTCCACCGTTTAATGTAAACACGTATCCGGTTTGCGATTTAGAATCGTCCGGATCAGTGTCAAAGCTTGCATCAACGTAACCTTTTACGATGAGCTCTTTGTCACTTCCATATACGAGAAACATATCCTTAGTCCTTTTCAGGTATTTCAGGATGTTCTTGACCGCTGTCCAGTGATCCATTCCTGGATTACTTTGGTACCTCCCTGCTAAACTTATAGCAAGGCACACATCAGGTCTGGTACACAGCATTGCATACATGATAGAGCCTATGGCTGATGCATAGGGAACATCTTTCATATTCTCTCTATCTTCTGCAGTGGTCGGGCATTGAGTCTTACTCAATTTCACACCTTGTAACACAGGCAAGAACCCTTTCTTCGCTTGATCCATTTTGAACTTCTTCAAAATTTTGTCAAGGTATGTGCTTTGTGAAACTCCAATTAAGCGTCTTGATCTATCTCTATAGATCTTAATGCCTAATATGTAAGCAGCTTCACCGAGGTCTTTCATTGAAAAACTTTTATTCAAGTATCCCTTTATGCTATCCAGAAATTCTATATCATTTCCAATCAGTAATATGTCATCCACATATAATATCAGAAATGCTACAGAGCTCCCACTCACTTTCTTGTAAATACAGGCTTCTCCGAAAGTATGTATAAAACCAAATGCTTTGATCACACTATCAAAACGTTTATTCCAACTCCGAGAGGCTTGCACCAGTCCATAAATGGATCGCTGGAGCTTGCACACTTTGTTAGCTCCCTTTGGATCGACAAAACCTTCTGGTTGCATCATATACAACTCTTCTTCCAGAAATCCATTCAGGAATGCAGTTTTGACATCCATTTGCCAAATTTCATAATCATAAAATGCGGCAATTGCTAACATGATTCGGACGGACTTAAGCATCGCTACGGGTGAGAAGGTCTCATCGTAGTCAATTCCTTGAACTTGCCGAAAACCTTTTGCGACAAGTCGAGCTTTGTAGACAGTAACATTACCATCAGCGTCAGTCTTCTTCTTAAAAATCCATTTATTCTCAATTGCTTGCCGATCATCGGGCAAGTCAACCAAAGTCCATACTTTGTTCTCATACATGGATCCCATCTCAGATTTCATGGCTTCAAGCCACTTTGCGGAATCTGGGCTCACCATCGCTTCTTCATAGTTCGTAGGTTCATCATGATCTAGTAGCATGACCTCCAGAACAGGATTACCGTACCACTCTAGTGCGGATCTTACTCTGGTTGATCTACGAAGTTCAGTAGTATCTTGATCTGAAGTTTCATGATCATTATCATTGGCTTCCTCACTAACTGGTGTAGGTGTCACTGAAACAATTTTCTGCGATGAACTACTTTCCAGTAAGGGAGCAGGTACAGTTACCTCGTCAAGTTCTACTTTCCTCCCACTCACTTCTTTCGAGAGAAACTCCTTCTCTAGAAATGATCCATTCTTAGCAACAAATGTTTTGCCTTCGGATCTGTGATAGAAGGTGTACCCAACAGTTTCCTTTGGGTATCCTATGAATACACATTTCTCCGATTTGGGTTCGAGCTTATCAGGTTGAAGTTTTTTCACATAAGCATCGCAGCCCCAAACTTTAAGAAACGACAACTTTGGTTTCTTGCCAAACCATAGTTCATAAGGCGTCGTCTCAACGGATTTTGATGGTGCCCTATTTAACGTGAATGCGGCCGTCTCTAAAGCATATCCCCAAAATGATAGCGGTAAATCTGTAAGAGACATCATAGATCGCACCATATCTAGTAAAGTACGATTACGACGTTCGGACACACCATTACGCTGTGGTGTTCCGGGGGGCGTGAGTTGCGAAACTATTCCACAGTTTTTCAAATGTACACCAAACTCGTAACTCAAATATTCTCCTCCACGATCAGATCGTAGAAACTTTATTTTGTTGTTACGATGATTTTCAACTTCACTCTGAAATTCTTTGAACTTTTCAAATGTTTCAGACTTATGCTTCATTAAGTAGATATATCCATATCTGCTCAAATCATCTGTGAAGGTGAGAAAATAACGATATCCGCCACGAGCCTCAATATTCATCGGACCACATACATCGGTATGTATGATTTCCAACAAATCTGTTGCTCTCTCCATAGTACCGGAGAACGGTGTTTTAGTCATCTTGCCCATGAGGCACGGTTCGCAAGTACCAAGTGATTCATAATCAAGTGGTTCCAAAAGTCCATTAGTATGGAGTTTCTTCATGCGTTTTACACCGATATGACCTAAACGACAGTGCCACAAATAAGTTGCACTTTCATTATCAACTCTGTATCTTTTGGTTTCAACATTATGAATATGTGTATTACTACTATCGAGATTTAGTAAGAATAGACCACTCTTCAAGGGTGCATGACCATAAAAGATATTACTCATATAAATAGAACAACCATTATTCTCTGATTTAAATGAATAACCGTCTCGCATTAAACAAGATCCAGATATAATGTTCATGCTCAACGCTGGCACCAAATAACAATTATTTAGGTCTAATATTAATCCCGAAGGTAGATGTAGAGGTAGCGTGCCGACCGCGATCACATCGACTTTGGAACCGTTTCCCACGCGCATCGTCACCTCGTCCTTTGCCAGTGCCCGCTTATTCTGTAGTCCCTGTTTCGAGTTGCAAATATTAGCAACAGAACCAGTATCAAATACACAGGTGCTACTGCGAGCATTGGTAAGGTACACATCAATAACATGTATATCACATATACCTTTGTTCACCTTGCCATCCTTCTTATCCGCCAAATACTTGGGGCAGTTCCGCTTCCAGTGACTAGTCTGCTTGCAGTAGAAGCACTCAGTTTCAGGCTTAGGTCTAGACTTGGGTTTCTTCTCTTGAGCAGCAACTTGCTTGCCGTTCTTTTTGAAGTTCCCCTTTTTCTTCCCTTTGCCCTTTTTCTTGAAACTAGTGGTCTTGTTAACCATCAACACTTGATGCTCCTTCTTGATTTCTACCTCCGCAGCTTTTAGCATTGCGAAGAGCTCGGGAATAGTCTTGTTCATCCCTTGCATATTATAGTTCATCACGAAGCTCTTGTAGCTTGGTGGCAGTGATTGGAGAATTCTGTCAATGACGCAATCATCTAGAAGATTAACTCCCAATTGAATCAAGTGATTATTATACCCAGACATTTTGAGTATATGCTCACTGACAGAACTGTTCTCTTCCATCTTGCAGCTATAGAACTTATTGGAGACTTCATATCTCTCAATCCGGGCATTTGCTTGAAATATTAACTTCAACTCCTGGAACATCTCATATGCTCCATGACGTTCAAAACGTCGTTGAAGTCCCGATTCTAAGCCGTAAAGCATGGCACACTGAACTATCGAGTAATCATCAGCTTTGCTCTGCCAGACGTTCATAACATCTGGCGTTGCTCCAGCAGCAGGCCTGGCACCCGGCGGTGCTTCCAGGACGTAATTCTTCTGTGCAGCAATGAGGATAATCCTCAAGTTACGGACCCAGTCCGTGTAATTGCTACCATCATCTTTCAACTTTGCTTTCTCAAGGAACGCATTAAAATTTAACGGAACAACGGCACGAGCCATCTATCTACAATCAACATAAACAAGCAAGATACTATCAGGGACTAAGTTCATGATAAATTTTAAGTTCAATTAATCATATTATTAAAGAACTCCCACTTAGATAGACATCCCTCTAATCCTCTAAGTGATCACGTGATCCAAATCAACTAAACCATGTCCGATCATCACGTGAGATGGAGTAGTTTCATCGGTGAACATCATTATGTTGATCATATCTACTATATGATTCACGCTCGACCTTTCAGTCTCCGTGTTCCGAGGCCATATCTGCATATGCTAGGCTCGTCAAGTTTAACCTGAGTATTCTGCGTGCGCAACTATTTTGCACCCGTTGTATTTGAACGTAGAGCCTATCACACCCGATCATCACGTGGTGTCTCAGCACGAAGAACTTTTGCAACGGTGCATACTCAGGGAGAACACTTCTTGATAATTTAGTGAGAGATCATCTTATAATGCTACCGTCAATCAAAGCAAGATAAGATGCATAAAAAGATAAACATCACATGCAATCAATATAAGTGATATGATATGGCCATCATTATCTTGTGCTTGTGATCTCCATCTCCGAAGCACCGTCATGATCACCATCGTCACCGGCGCGACACCTTGATCTCCATCGTAGCATCGTTGTCGTCTCGCCAATCTTATGCTTCCACGACTATCACTACCGTTTAGTAATAAAGTAAAGCATTACATCGCGATTGCATTGCATACAATAAAGCGACAACCATATGGCTCCTGCCAGTTGCCGATAACTTGGTTACAAAACATGATCATCTCATACAATAAAATTCAGCATCATGCCTTGACCATATCACATCACAACATGCCCTGCAAAAACAAGTTAGACGTCCTCTACTTTGTTGTTGCATGTTTTATGTGGCTGCTACGGGCTTAAGTAAGAACCAATCTCACCTATGCATCAAAACCACAACGATAGTTTGTCAAATAGACTCCGTTTTAACCTTCGCAAGGACCGGGCGTAGCCATACTTGGTTCAACTAAAGTTGGAGAGGCAGTCGCCCGCAAGCCATCTCTGTGCAAAGCACGTCGAGGGAACCGGTCTCGCGTAAGCGTACGCGTAAGGTTGGTCCGGGTCGTCTCGTCCAACAATACCGCTGAACCAAAATATGACATGCTGGTAGGCAGTATGACTTGTATCGTCCACAACTCACTTGTGTTCTACTCGTGCATATAACATCAACATCATTAACCTAGGCTCGGATGCCACTGTTGGGTTTCGTAGTAATTTCAAAAAATTTCCTACGCGCACACAGGATCATGTGATGCATAGCAACGAGAGGAGAGTGTTGTCTACGTACCCAACGCAGACCGACTGCGGAAGCAATGACACGACGTAGAGGAAGTAGTCGTACGTCTTCACGTTCTAACCGATCAAGCACCGAAACTACGGCACCTCCGAGTTCGAGCACACGTTCAGCTCGATGACGATCCCCGGACTCCGATCCAGCAAAGTGTCGGGGAAGAGTTTCGTCAGCACGACGGCGTGGTGACGATCTTGATGAACTACAGCAGCAGGGCTTCGCCTAAACTCCGCTACAGTATTATCGAGGAATATGGTGGCAGGGGGCACCGCACACGGCTAAGGAATCGATCACGTGGATCAACTTGTGTCAACTTGTGTGTTTAGAGGTGCCCCTGCCTCCGTATATAAAGGAGGAGAGGAGGGGAGGCTGGCCGGCCAAAGAGGGAGGCGCAGGAGAGTCCTACTCCCTCTGGGAGTAGGATTCCTCCCCCCAATCCTAGTCCAACTAGGATTCCTCGGAGGGGAAGGGAGAGAGGGGGGCCGGCCACCTTCTCCTAGTCCTAATAGGACTAGGGGAGGGGAAAGAGGCGCAGCCACCTTGGGCTGCCCCTTTCTCCTTTCCACTAAGGCCCATGATGGCCCATATGGCTCCCGGGGGGTTCCGGTAACCTCCCGGTAACCCGGTAAAATCCCGATTTCACCCGGAACACTTCCGATGTCCAAACATAGGCTTCCAATATATCAATCTTTACGTCTCGACCATTTCGAGACTCCTCGTCATGTCCGTGATCACATCCGGACTCCAAACAACCTTCGGTACATCAAAATGCATAAACTCATAATATAACTGTCATCGTAACCTTAAGCGTGCGGACCCTACGGGTTCGAGAACAATGTAGACATGACCGAGACATGTCTCTGGTCAATAACCAATAGCGGGACCTGGATGACCATATTGGCTCCTACATATTCTACGAAGATCTTTATCGGTCAGACCGCATAACAACATACGTTGTTCCCTTTGTCATCGGTATGTTACTTGCCCGAGATTCGATCGTCGGTATCCAATACCTAGTTCAATCTCGTTAACGGCAAGTCTCTTTACTCGTTCCGTAATACATCATCTCACAACTAACATATTAGTTGTAATGCTTGCAAGGCTTATGTGATGTGTATTACCGAGAGGGCCCAGAGATACCTCTCCGACAATCGGAGTGACAAATCCTAATCTCGAAATACGCCAACCCAACATCGACCATTGGAGACACCTGTAGTACTCCTTTATAATCACCCATTTACGTTGTGACGTTTGGTAGTACCCAAAGTGTTCCTCCGGTAAACGGGAGTTGCATAATCTCATAGTCGTAGGAACATGTATAAGTCATGAAGAAAGCAATAGCAACATACTAAACGATCAGGTGCTAAGCTAATGGAATGGGTCATGTCAATCAGATCATTCTACTAATGATGTGACCTCGTTAATCAAATAACAACTCATTGTTCATGGTTAGGAAATATAACCATCTTTGATTAACGAGCTAGTCAAGTAGAGGCATACTAGTGACACTCTGTTTGTCTATGTATTCACACATGTATTATGTTTCCGGAAAATACAATTCTAGCATGAATAATAAACATTTATCATGATTATAAGGAAATAAATAATAACTTTATTATTGCCTCTAGGGCATATTTCCTTCACGTCAACCCTGTCTTGGAAATCATGTTGTTAGACAACGGTGAACCTTCGAACTATGAAGAAGCGATGGCGGGCCCGGATTCCGACAAATGGCTAGAAGCCATGAAATCCGAGATAGGATCCATGTATGAAAACGAAGTATGGACTTTGACTGACTTGCCCGTTGAGCGGCGAGCCATAGAAAATAAATGGATCTTTAAGAATAAGACAGACGCGGATGGTAATGTGACCATCTATAAAGCTCGCCTTGTCGCTAAGGGTTATCGACAAGTTCAAGGGGTTGACTACGATGAGACTTTCTCACCGGTAGCGAAGCTAAAGTCCGTCCGAATCATGTTAGCAATTGCCGCATTCTATGATTATGAGATATGGCAAATGGACGTCAAAACGGCATTCCTTAATGGTTTCCTTAAGGAAGAATTGTATATGATGCAGCCGGAAGGTTTTGTCGATCCTAAGAATGCTAACAAGGTGTGCAAGCTCCAACGCTCGATTTATGGGCTGGTGCAAGCATCTCGGAGTTGGAACATTCGCTTTGATGAGATGATCAAAGCGTTTGGGTTTATGCAGACTTATGGAGAAGCCTGCGTTTACAAGAAAGTGAGTGGGAGCTCTGTAGCATTTCTCATATTATATGTAGATGACATACTTTTGATGGGAAATGATATAGAACTCTTGGACAGCATTAAGGCCTACTTGAATAAGAGTTTTTCAATGAAGGACCTTGGAGAAGCTGCTTATATATTAGGCATCAAGATCTATAGAGACAGATCAAGACGCCTCATAGGTCTTTCACAAAGCACATACCTTGATAAGATATTGAAGAAGTTCAATATGGATCAGTCTAAGAAGGGGTTCTTGCCTGTGTTGCAAGGTGTGAAATTGAGCTCAGCTCAATGTCCGACCACGGCAGAAGATATAGAAGAGATGAGTGCCATCCCCTATGCCTCAGCCATAGGTTCTATTATGTATGCCATGCTGTGTATCAGACCTGATGTAAACCTTGCCGTAAGTTTGGTAGGTAGGTACCAAAGTAATCCCGGCAAGGAACACTGGACAGCGGTCAAGAATATCCTGAAGTACCTGAAAAGGACTAAGGAAATGTTTCTCGTCTATGGAGGTGACGAAGAGCTCGTCGTAAAGGGTTACGTCGACGCTAGCTTCGACACAGATCTGGATGACTCAAAGTCACAAATCGGATACGTGTATATTTTGAATGGTGGGGCAGTAAGCTGGTGCAGTTGCAAGCAGAGCGTCGTGGCGGGATCTACATGTGAAGCGGAGTACATGGCAGCCTCGGAGGCAGCGCATGAAGCAATTTGGGTGAAGGAGTTCATCACCGACCTAGGAGTCATACCCAATGCGTCGGGGCCAATCAAACTCTTCTGTGACAACACTGGAGCTATTGCACTTGCCAAGGAGCCCAGGTTTCACAAGAAGACAAGGCACATGAAGCGTCGCTTCAACTCCATTCGTGAAAATGTTCAAGATGGAGACATAGATATTTGTAAATTACATACAGACCTGAATGTAGTAGATCCGTTGACTAAACCACTCCCTAGAGCAAAACATGATCAACACCAGAATTCCATGGGTGTTCGATTCATCACAATGTAACTAGATTATTGACTCTAGTGCAAGTGGGAGACTGTTGGAAATATGCCCTAGAGGCAATAATAAAAGCATTATTATTATATTTCCTTGTTCATGATAATTGTCTTTATTCATGCTATAATTGTGTTATCCGGAAATCGTAATACATGTGTGAATAATAGACACCAACATGTCCCTAGTAAGCCTCTAGTTGACTAGCTCGTTGATCAACAGATAGTCATGGTTTCCTAACTATGGACATTAGATGTCATTGATAACGAGATCACATCATTAGGAGAATGATGTGATGGACAATACCCAATCCTAAACATAGCATAAGATCGTATAGTTCGTTTGCTAGAGTTTTTCCAATGTCAAGTATCTTTTCCTTAGACCATGAGATCGTGTAACTCCCGGATACCGTAGGAGTGCTTTGGGTGTACCAAACGCCACAACGTAACTGGGTGACTATAAAGGTATACTACGAGTATCTCCGAAAGTGACTGTTGGGTTGACACGGATCAAGACTGGGATTTGTCACTCCATATGACGGAGAGGTATCACTGGGCCCACTCGGTAATGCATCATCATAATGAGCTCAAAGTGACCAAGTGTCTGGTCACGGGATCATGCATTACGGTACGATAAAGTGACTTGCCGGTAACGAGATTGAACGAGGTATTGGGATACCAACGATCGGATCTCGGGCTAGTAACATACCGGTTGACGAAGGGAATTGTATGCGGGATTGATTGAATCCTCGACATCGTGGTTCATCCGATGAGATCATCGAGGAGCATGTGGGAGCCAACATGGGTATCCAGATCCCGCTGTTGGTTATTGGTCGGAGAGTCGTCTCGGTCATGTCTACATGTCTCCCGAACCCGTAGGGTCTACACACTTAAGGTTCAGTGACGCTAGGGTTGTAGGGATATGTATATGCAGTAACCCGAATGTTGTTCGGAGTCCCGGATGAGATCCCGGACGTCACGAGGAGTTCCGGAATGGTCCGGAGGTAAAGAATTATATATAGGAAGTGCTATTTCGGGCATCGGGACAAGTTTCAGGGTCACCGGTATTGTACCGGGACCACCGGAAGGGTCCCGGGGGTCCACCGGATGGGGCCACCTGCCCCGGGGGGGCACATGGGCTGCATGGGTGTGCGTCTTGGCCTGTATGGGCCAAGGGCACCAGCCCCAAGAGGCCCATGCGCCAAGAGATCAAGAAAGGAAGAGTCCTAAAGGGGGAAGGCACCTCCTAGGTGCCTTGGGGAGGAGGGATTCCTCCCTTGGCCGCCGCCCCCCCTAGGAGATTGGATCTCGTAGGGCCGGCGCCCCCCTAGGCTCCCTATATATAGTGGGGGAAGGAGGGCCTCTCACCCCACGCCTTTGGTGCCTTCCTCTCCCTCTCCAACACATCCTCCTCCTCCATAGTGCTTGGCGAAGCCCTGCCAGAGTACTGCAGCTCCATCACCACCACGCCGTCGTGCTGCTGCTGGAGCCATCTTCCTCAACCTCTCCTTCCCCCTTGCGGGATCAAGAAGGAGGAGACGTCACGCTGACCGTACGTGTGTTGAATGCGGAGGTGCCGTCCGTTCGGCGCTAGGATCTCTGGTGATTTGGATCACGTCGAGTACGCCTTCCTCATCCCCGTTCTTTGAACGCTTCCGCGCGTGATCTACAAAGGTATGTAGATGCAATCCGATCACTCGTTGCTAGATGAACTCCTAGATGGATCTTGGTGAAACCGTAGGAAAATTTTTGTTTTCTGCAACGTTCCCCAACATCCCCTGCAGGGATTTGAACTTTCGAAAGCCGTGCCCGCGGGTATGGGCAGACGGGAATTTGTTAATGTCCAGTTGTAGATAACCTGAACCTAAACTAATTAAAATGAATCAACTGTGTGAGTTACCGTGATGGTCTCTTCTCGGCGGAGTCCGGGAAGTGAACACGGTGTTGGAGTAATGCTTGCCGCAGGTTGTTCTGTAGTTATTCGTTCGCGCTTTGCCTTCTCTTCCCGCTCTCTTTTGCGAACTGGTTAGCCACCATATATGCTAGTCGCTTGCTGCAGTTCCGCATATTTTACCTTGCCTTACCTATAAGCTTAAATAGTCTTGATCGCGAGGGTGCGAGATTGCTGAGTCCCTGTGGCTCACAGATTACTTTCAAACCAGATGCAGGGCCTGATGACTCCGTTCCAGATGACGCGCTTGAGCTCAAGTGGGAGTTTGACGAGGACTCACGTCGTTACTATGTCTTTCCCTGATGATCAGTAGTGGTGCCCAGTTGGGGCGATCTGGACCGTGTCGCATGTTGGGTTGATCTTTTATTTTGGCGCCGTAGTCGGGCCATAAGTGATTGGATGATGTAATGCTATTTATGTACTTTGATTGACGTGGCGAGTGTAAGCCAACTATGTATCTCCCCTTTTTATTATCTATATATTACATGGGATGTTGTGAAGATTACCTAACTTGCGACATTGCTTTCAATGCGGTTATGCCTCTAAGTCGTGCCTCGACACGTAGGAGATATAGCCGCATCGAGGGCGTTATAGGTTGTGTACAAATTTTTTTGCGTGAAATCTTCTGATCTATTCTTCTTCAATTATGGCAGTACAATGAATATTAGAAATAATAAAATTTACATCCAAATATGAGAAACCACCTAGCGACGACTAGAAGTACTGAAGCGAGCCGAAGGATGTGATGCCGCATTTGCTCGTGGTCGATTTCGCGGGTGGTGTAGTAGGACAGGAGCAGAGCCTCCTGTCGTGCTCTTCCACGTCCACCATGATGATCGTGCCGTCGACTTGCCCCTCTCCGCACTGGTGCTTGTCTACCATGATGCCCTTGTCGTCCTCCCACGCCTCTCCCATGGTGATGCCTGCTTGGACCAGCGTTGTGGGTGGCGCTGGTTTTGTCCTCCATTGGCTCGTCGGCGTCATTGCCATTCGGAGAGCTTGCCGGCAAGCCAACATGTATCTGGCTAGCTCGGCGGGCCAGCCATCCGGCATCAATTCCAGAGAGCTCCTTCTTCTACTTACCGGTGATGCCGTCCCACGGGGCTTCGAAGCTTGAGGCCATGGAGGGTTTGGTGCATAGAGGAGATGAAGAGCGGAGGTGTGGTGCAGCTTCTCCCCAGAGCTTGGCCACGTTCAAATAATGGGTGGATGCCATGCGCTAAGCCTGCGGGATGTTTAATGTCGGTCGGACATGTGTCGCTCGGGGCGCCAGAGTAGGTTTCTCGGCTAACACGCTGGTTTAATGGAGGAAGGCAAGGATGACAGATGTTGTTTCAATGCGGAGAAAAGGCGCATGCAGCAGGCTTGCAGCGGTCGACGCCCCACTTCAATGCCGGCTTCAGAGAGGCCATGTCCGCTTTGGGTAGGCATGAATGCGGCACTGACTGCTACGGGCGGAAAGCACACGGGCGAGGGAGGGTCTTTTGGGTGGACCAGGGTTGTCGGAGGCGTGCATGACAGCGGTCATAATTCCCGCAAAGCGCCCCCCCTCCCCCGTTCCGGTTGCGGAAAAATGACGTCCAGATTGGCTAGCGGACGGATATATGATCGTGTTGGATGGCAAAACACGTCCGGACCATGTACGGTCTGAGGGTCTGCATTGGAGTTGACCTAATGTGGCAAACTTTCATGTGTGCTTGTGGTCATTCCTATAATATCCGTTTATTTTTGTGATTTTTTTTGGCAGGGGATTTTTACTGTGATAAGTAGAGCCTACTTCTAGCAGTGGGCAGCAAGGAAGAAAGCTAAGAGGTAAATATGTGATTATTCGTTGAGACGTAGCCAAAGAGCCACAAGCATATCATACTTTGGCACATGTATTCATAAATAGAATGAATCATTGACAGATGTTGCTAACCATCGGGTGGAGTGGAGCTGAATCATCGTCTAGTTCATTTCACTAGAGTAGCAAAATCTCTTATATATTTTGATTTTCTTTTCAGGATAAAATGATCCATTCTTGTATCTGAAAAGGTTGTCGAAATATGTGTCATGATTTTCATTGTTGGTGCAAAAAACTTCATAGCTAATTAGTGTTAATATATCCTTTAAAATATTTTTGGCTTTTCTAAATCTTCTCGCACCAACAGGCTTATGGTGTCAATATGTTTTCATCAAGATGTTCTTGAAAATATCATCATTTTCTCTTAGTTCATTGTTAGCAATAATCAGCGGCAAATAGTGCGTAAAGTGCCAACGTCTTTACACAACAGTGAGCACGGTTAACCACCTAAGGTTAGTACTTTGTCTATGATCAACATTTTTAAACACGACAGCGAATCAACCTGTGGTTGAGATGGTTAGGTGGACAGTGGTATCCCCAACCCATCAGGATTCAAATCCTGGTGCTCGCATTATTCCTGAATTTATTTCAAGATTTCCGGCGATGCGCTTTCAGTGGGAGGAGACGTTCCCGTCGACGACGAGGCGCCTACGGTGACTTCGTAAATCTCAAGATGATATGCCGGCTCAGTCTCTCGGAGGTGCTCATAGGGATAGGGTGTGCGTGTGTGCGTTCATAGGGATGAGTGTATGCGCGCGTATATGAGCGTTTGTGTCTGTACTGATGCTCAAAAAAACATTTTTAAACACGACAATTAGTTTTTGATCTACTAATTCTTTTTGCTCACTCAACTCATCACGCTAAAACAATCTACCATCTTCTTTTGGCAGGGAAAAATACTGTACTATCTACCCGGCAAAAAAAAGGTACTATCTATGCTAAAAAAAATACTTTTGAAAGAAATGCACACGTCGTGTTCCTACAATAAAGCACTTACCATATTGCCGTACTTTGTTTTGCTGGTTGCCGTACTTTTTTTCTTTGACATATACTTGGTGGCAAATACCATGAAAACTCTCGGGGCCAGATACGGCGGTGTGCAAGATTGGAATTGCGCCGCTGTTAAATCATTTTTTTTTTCAAAAATCTCATGGCTCCTACACACGGCGGTGAGCAAGATCGGTATGGCACTGTTTTTTCGGCTGTTAAATAAAGAACTTGAAAAAATAAAAATAAAACTTGCGTGGGTCCATACAAGCGCCATATATAAAAAGAATTGCATGAAGATGTACATAGCAACGAAAGTGGATTTTTGAAGCACGGTGGCCACTAAGCACGTTCCTAAAACCAGCACTTAAAAGTTTCAAAAGGAGTTGATTGTTTTCACACAAAAACGTATGCATTTGCTCTAAGTGACTTTCAAATTTTGCTCAAAATTACTTATCTTTTTATCTCTCACATAAAAGCTTAGATTTTGATATAAAAAACATGAATGTGTTACACTTCTATGTGTGCATGTACAAAAAAAATTAGAAATATTTTAGCTGTAAAAATCTGTTTCTTTGAACTTTGAAAAAAATGACACAATATGCCCGTGCTCCAAAGTTACTTTTTGCATAGCAATGCAATATAGAGAGTTCGACCTCTTCAATATGAATTGAGCATAGTATGGCACGGTGGACAACCTCTATGTGCAATGCAGTCGGTGATCACGAGGGCTCGGGTTAGATCCTGCATCACGCATTTTCCCCTACGCGATTAAATAAAATATGAGGATGTTTTGTACAAAAAAAAATCCTGACACTCGGGCACCCAGTGCCTTCCCAGCTTTGAGCCATTGAAAGGTGGGCCGCTGCCATGTTGGCATGCCACGCTAGTTGGACGTACGTCCAGATACAGATGGAGGCACCGGATTTGCACGTCCGAACAAGTTCAGGTGTATCTTCTGCTCTCTCAAAAAAAAAAGCTCAGCCACTCCATGTCAGAGTGGTGTGTGGCATGTCAAGTTTTTCACTCAAGGCACATTGACACCTGAGAGCCGCTTGCATGGCAAGTTGTACTACAATCATGGCGTCAAACCCTGAGAGCTACTTGCATGCCTATATATTAACCAATTAGACTGCTGGTTGTTGTTTTTTGAGATAGCTTACCAGGCTTGCTGCCTGGTGACCACCACGTCACGAAACATGCATATAAACTGCTGCCATCTCCTCTCCGTAAGCGATGTGGTCCTAATCAAAACCGTACTGTATTTTTGTAAACAAGAAATTGAGGACTTACGTGTGTGTCTTGATACGGCCCAAACGAAACGAAAAGCCCAGTGCCATAAAATCGTGTGACCCACCGGCCGTCAGCCCAGCTCGTGGACTGACATCATCGTTCTCGTGTTGATTTGCTAGGTATCTTCTCGGGGTGGTGGCGTTCGTGTACTCTGTGGCGCAGGAGGAACTTCGCCGGATGCGCCACGGCGTTGCCCATGCCAGCTTTCTTGATATCGCCGGCGATCAGGTGAAGTATAGAGAACCTTGCTATGATCATTTTTGATATTGCATGTGTGTTTAGTTCTAACAATCACGTACTAACTGCCCTGTGATCTGCCTAGCTAGCCAATCCAGCGAGCACAAAAGAGAGAGAGAGGGAGAGAGAGAGAGAGAGAGAGAGAGAGAGAGAAAAGAGACAAAGTTCAGAGTTGCTCGTGGCATCTGAAGATCAGATGTTTGCATGACGACCCAAGTTGCCAAGAGAGCATTTTCATCACCACTTTGTTGGGTTTTTGGGGTGTGAGAGGCTCGAACTCTCGACCTCAGTATCACTCACCTATAGCTATGAGACCTACGCGCTAGCCAACTGCGCCACCACCCAATGATGATTGCTACCTAATGACAGCCTTACTAAGGCTTGCTTATTCGATGGTGCTTGAAACCCCGGTTACTTACATGCCAAGACTGGATGTGTACTAGTTGATCAATTCAATCTGCAGAAGTGGGCGATGCTATGAAATTCATCTTGGAGAAAAGGTTCAAGCAAATATTTTCTTTTTGATGTTTCTTTCTTACATAGAGAAGAATATGGACATAGATGTACACAACCCTTGATGGGTTCCACTGCCTCCTGCCGGCCGCGCCGCTAGTCCAGCCGGTCTTCGGTCGCCTTAGGCTACGGTGGCGTGATGGATGCCGGTCCTTGACGGCAGGAGGACTCTGTTTTTAGATATTTCTTCGTATTTTGTTAGAGTTTGTGCCCTGCTCAGAAAAACAAGGCAACGAGACCTCTGAAGATGAAATAATGCCCCCCCCCCTTGGAGCGTTTAGCATCGTTGATGGATATGTGGAGGTATGTCTCCGACGGATCTGGTCATAGTTCGTCTACATTCACGTGTCTTCAGGTTGGATCCTTCCAATCTACTCTTCAACGGCGACGATTGCTATTCTGGTGCGCTGGTTATATGGGGGCTTAGCATGACACCAGCACGCTTTAGGCTCGCTTCAATACTTGTAGTCGTCGCAAGGTGGTTTACGGATCTAGATGTAATTTTCATTATTTTTTATGTTTGTTGTACTGTCATAATTGAAGATGAATAGATCAAAAAAAATTCCAAAAAAAAGATGTGCACTACTCAAGGTAAGGGCATCTCCGGCGCAGACCCCCAAACACCGAATTTATCCGCGGACCGGTGGGGGACCAATACGCGGACACTGATGCGGGACCAAAGGAGACAAATTACATGCAAACCAGATAATTTTCATCTAAACCGGACGAAAACACTTATATTTCAGACATATTTGAACTAAAATATAGCTGACTAGGCTAGCTTATTCTAACCTAGTCTATGACCGGCCTTCTCAACGCCCGTTTCCCACCCCATATCTTCCCTATGTCCAGCAACAAGCTCACGGGAACACCGTGAGCCCTAGAGAATATGCTTCGGCGGGAGGGGAAGAATAACATCCACCTCCATGTAGCCCAAATCAGTGGTTGGTTTTAGAACGGTGATGGTGGCATATGCCTTCACGAACTGGGCAAGACGCCGGCTATGAGGCCCGGCGCAACGGCCTGGTGGCCTTCTTGGGACCCGAGCGGCGGTGGCCGCCTTTGGTCTACTCATCCTCACTGCCGGTGGTGCCCACGGACATGCCGGCTTCATCATCATGGCGGCAGGGCGCAACCGACATGGAGCTAGCAGTGTCATCCGTGTCGTCGTAAACTTGCGCCGCCACCTCATCGATCTCCTCATAGGCGCCTTCTTTCTTTGCCCGCAAGATGCGATGTCGCATTTGCTCATGGTGGATTTCGCGGGTGGCGCGGTAGGACATGAGCAAAGCCTCCTGTTGGTGCACGTCCACGGCCACCATGATGACTATGTCATCGACTTGCTCCTGTGCGTGCCATTGCTTGTCCGCCACGATGCCCTTGTCGCCCTCTGGTGCCTCGCCCATGGTGATGCCGGCTAGACCAGCAATGAGGGTGGCGTCGGCTTTTCCTCCGTTGGCTCGTGAGCGTCGCAGCCATCCAGAGAGCTCGCTGGAAAGCCAGCATGTATTCGGCTAGCTCAACGGGCCAGCCATCTGGTAGCAATACCGGAGAGCTCCTTATTCTGCTCGCTGGTGATGTCGTGTCATGGGGCTTCAGAGCTCGAGGCCATGGCAGGTGCATAGAGGAGATGGAGAGCGGAGCTATCGTGCAGCTTTTGCCCAAAGCCTAGCCACGTTTAAATAGCGGGTAGATGCCATGTCGCTCGGGGCATCGGAGTAGGTTTCTCAGTTGACACACCGGTTTAATGGAGGAAGGTGTAACACCCCGGATGTAACTTTCCCAATTTGTACTCCAACTCTTGCCGTTTTCGGCGTTAAGTTATTTTATTTTCTCGGGTTCGGGTCTTCGTCTCCGTATGTTGTTATCGTTGTCATGCATCTCATATCATGTCATCATGTACATTTCATTTGCATACGTGTTCGTCTCATGCATTCGAGCCTTTTCCCCGTTGTCCGTTTTGCATTTCGGCGCTTCGTCTCCTCCGGTGGTCATTTCTACCTTTCTTTCGTGTGTGGGGATTAAACATTTCCAGATTGGACCGAGACTTGCCAAGCGGCCTTGGTTTACTACCAGTAGACCGCCTGTCAAGTTTCATGCCATTTGGACTTCGTTTGATACTCCAACGGTTAACCGAGGGACCGAAAAGGCCTCGTGTGTGTTGCAGCCCAACGCCCCTTCAAGTTGGCCCAAAACCCACCTAAGCCTTCTCCATCATCTAGATCGTTCGATCACGATCGCGTGGCCAAAAACCGCACCTCATTTGGACTCTCCTAGCTCCTCCTATGCCTATTTAAAGACCCCTCCGAATCCGGATCTTCTTCTTCCCCCGAAACCCTAAAATTCTACCCGCGCCGGCCGGACACGTCCGCCCCGACCGGACGAATCGCCGCCGCCGCCCGCAGCCAGTGGCATGGCGCCACGTGGCGCGCCGCC
>NC_057797.1:47616186-47643618 GCF_018294505.1 Triticum aestivum
GCGCGCCGCCCGCCGCCGCACCGCCTCCCGCGCCCTTCTCCGGCCACCGCGGCCCACAGCTCCGGCGAGAGCCCCGGCGGTCCTCGATCTGCGTGCCCCGATCCAGATCCGGTGAACAGTAAACCCTAGATCCGGAGGTTATTTTTCTCCCAAGTCCCAGAAATTCCAGATCCAAGTGCTCTTGTTCATAGCCTCGTAACTTTGCATCCGTAGCTTCGATTCATGCATATAGCATATCAAAATGTTCATCTCAGGGAGTACATCATTTCATTCCACTGCATCATTTTCATTTGAGGTCATCTTGATGCCCGAAATGCTGTTAGAAGAGGGCTACTTGAGATAATTGTCAGATCTACTACTCCATTTAGACTTTTGTCATTATTGCCATGATTATTGTGTGCATGATATGCCCTGATGCTCTACATATGTTTTGTTAAGGGTTTTGCCATCTCTCCAGAGGTGCAACCCATGTATTTTTGTGATGTGTGTGGTGCCTAGTGCAAGCTTGCAAAGTGGTGCACTTGCTAATTCTGTTTTCAGGGACTTAGCATTTCCACTAAGTCCTTGAGCTGTTTAGTTCATGATGCCATATGTTCATGTTGTTTCCTAGTGATTCGTGCCTCTTTTGAGGATGATCAGTAAGGATGTTTTATTAATCTTGTAGTGCTCTATCCATCGATGTCTTTGTTTGCAATTACGGAGCACCCTAGCTTGAGTCAATCGAGCTCTACTTTTGCTACTTTGTGAATCTGGGCAGATTGTCAACTTGTTTGCAATTTTGCCAATGTTGTTGTAGTTGATCCGTGCATGCTATATTATTGTTCTTGCCATGTCTAGTTTGCATTCTGTGTGTTCTTGATAAATGTATGCTTATCTTGTCATGACTTGCACCGTAGTGAGTGCATCGAGCTCGTAAACATGCCTACTTGAGTTATGTTTCAGCATGTGCCAGTTTTCAGTAAGTCTGAAAACTGATTATGCTTTTGCTTTGTTCACATGCTTGTTAATATATTTTTTGATCCCTTTTGGCCCAAGGTCACTAAGGGACTTTTGTTAAGTTTTTTGAGTAGCTCCATGCCATATTTTACTTTGCCATGTTCAGGTCCTGTAGCATGTAGTTTTGTTGCTCCGAAGAATGCTATTTGGTCTGAAATTTCAGACAAGTGTTAATTTCACTAAGTCTGAAATCTGTTTACCATATGCATTTTTTCCATGCTTATTTGAACCTGCTAATGGATGAATTGGCCGTAGCTCAGTGCTAAACTTTTGTTAAGCATCTTGAATGCATCCCTTGCATGTATTTTGTTGTCATGTTTGGGTGTTGTAGCATGTTCATCTCATTGCATTTAGATGGCTACTTGCTGTAATTCGCAAACCGGTGTCATATTTGAATCGCTTGCCATTTTCAAACCGTAACTCCGATTCCGGCGTTCTTTATATTGTTTTCAAGCGATTTCATCTCATCTTTCCAGTGGCACACTTGGTTTCCAAGTTGAGGCCAGGTTCGTGCATTTCCTGTCACATCTTGCATATGCCTCCCGCATTGCATCCCCCATAGCATACCATGTTTGCATCCTCTTGTTTGATTCTTGCACGTGGTTGATTGTGTTCTTGTTGCTTGTTTGTCTTGTTTGGGTAGAGCCGGGAGACGAGTTCGCTAACGAGGAGCCCGTTGAGTTTGCTTTCGAGTATCCAGTCAACTCTAACAACTTTGCAGGCAAGATGATCATACCCTCGAAATCACTACTATCTTTGCTATGCTAGATTGCTCGCTCTTTTGCTATGCCAATGCTACGATGCCTACCACTTGCTTTCAAGCCTCCGAAATTGCCATGTCAAACCTCTAACCCACCATGTCCTAGAAAACCGTTGATTGTCTATGTTACCGCTTTGCTCAACCCCTCTTATAGCGTTGCTAGTTGCAGGTGAAGATTGGAGGATGTTCCTTGTTGGAACATTTATTTACTTGTTGGGATATCATTATATTGCCATGTCATCTTAAATGCATCTATATACTTGGTAACGGGTGGAAGGCTCGGCCTCTCGCCTAGTGTTTTGTTCCACTCTTGCCGCCCTAGTTTCCGTCATATCGGCTTTATGTTCCCGGATTTTGCGTTCCTTACGCGGTTGGGTTATAATGGGAACCCCTTGATAGTTCGTCTTGATTAAAGCTTTTTCAGCAATGCCCAACCTTGGTTTTACCATTTGCCACCTAGCCTCTTTTTTTCCCTTGGGTTTCCGGAGCTCGAGGGTCATCTTATTTTAAACCCCCTCGGGCCAGTGCTCCTCTGAGTGTTGGTCCAAACAGAGCCACTTGCAGCGCCACCTCGGGGCAACTCGAGGGTTGGTTTTAGTTGTACGTAGTGTTCATATGAGTGTGCTCTGAGAACGAGATATGTGCAGCTCCTATCGGGATTTGTCGGCACATTCGGGCGGTGTTGCTGGTCTAGTTTTAACCTGCCGAAATGTCTTGAAGAACCGAGGTACCTAGTCTGATCGGAACGTCTCGGGAGGAGGTCTATTCCTTCATTGACCGCGAGAGCTTGTCATGGGCTAAGTTGGGACTCCCCTGCAGGGATTTAAACTTTTGAAAGTCGTGCCCGCGGTTATGGGCAGATGGGAATTTGTTAATGTCCGGTTGTAGATAACTTGAACCTTAACTTAATTAAAATGAATCAACAGTGTGAGTTACCGTGATGGCCTCTTCTCGGCGGAGTCCGGGAAGTGGACACGGTGTTGGAGTAATGTTTGCCGCAGGATTGCCCTCTTTAGTTATGCGTTCGCACTTTGCCTTCTCTTCTCGCTCTCTTTTGCGAATAGGATAGCCACCATATATGCTAGTCGCTTGCTGCAGCTCCACATATTTACCTTGCTATTCCAATTAAGCTTAAATAGTCTTGATCGCGAGGGTGCGAGATTGCTGAGTCCCTGTGGCTCACAGATTACTATTACACCAGATGCAGGGCCTGATGATTCCGCTCCAGATGACGCGCTCGAGCTCAAGTGGGAGTTCGACGAGGACTCTGAGCGTTACTATGTTTCCTTTCCTGATGATCAGTAGTGGTGCCCTGTTGGGGGTGTTCGGGACCGTGTCACATGTTGGGTTATCTTTTATTTTGGCGCCGTAGTCGGGCCATAAGTGTTTGGATGATGTAATGTTATTTATGTACTTGATTGACGTGGCGAGTGTAAGCCAACTATGTCATCCCTTTTTATTATCTATATTACATGGGATGTTTGTGATGATTGCCTGACTTGCGACATATGCCTTCAATGCGATTATGCCTCTAAGTCGTGCCTCGACACGTGGGAGATATAGTCGCATCGAGGGTGTTACAGAAGGCAAGGAGGGCAGATGTCGCTTCAATGCGGAGAGAAGGCGCATGCAGCGGGCGACGATGTCGGTCGGCGTGCCGCTTCACTGCTGGCTCCAGAGAGGTTGCGTCCGCTTTGGGCAGGCATGAATGCGGCGCCGTCTGCTACGGGTGAGAAAGCGCGCAGCGAGGGAGAGTGTTTTGGGTGGGCCAATTTGTCAGAGGCGTGGATGGTAGCAGTCCGGACTCCCTCAAACCCCTCTCCCCCTCGGGTTTGCGGAAAAAACGACGTCCGCACTGGCCAATGGACGGATATATGAACCCGTTGGACGACAAAACATGATTCAACCGCATGGTTCGAACGTGTGCGGTCTGAGGGTCTGCGTTGGAGATGTCCTAATGTTGCATATTTGCAAGTGTGTTTGTCGTCATTTTTATGATCTCCGTTGCTTTTTACTGTGATTTTTCTTTTCTTTTTTGCAGGAGATTTTTACTATGATAAGTAGAGCCTAGTTCTAGCAGTAGGCAGCAAGGAAGAAAGCTAGAAGGTAAATGTGTGATGTTCATTGAGACGTAGCCAAAGAGCTACAAGGATATCATATTTTGACACATGTATTCACAAACACAATGAATCGTTGACAGATGTTGCTATCCATCGGGTTGAGTAGAGCTGAATCACCGTCTAGTTCATTTCACTACAGTAGCAAAATATCTAATATTTTGATTTCCCTTTTAAGATAAAATGATCTACTCTTGTATCTAAAAATGTTGTTGGCTCACGCGTCCCATCCCCCTCCCCCTACCTCCCCCGCGCCACCTCTTCTGAGGCGACTCGGGGGCAAACCCTAATCGCCCCGACCCGCTCCTCCCCGTGCGTCCCCCCTCTCCGCTGCCGCCCGAGGTACTCACCGGCACCGCCGTGTGGTACTGGTGAAGGTGGCGGCGGGATCCAGGTGTCTCCTCCTCGGCGGGGAGCCTCGGATCCATGGCGGCGGCCCTAGCTGGTGGCACACGACGCAGCTTGGCGGTGGGCCGCGCCGGCGTGGACAGGTGGGCCACTTCCCTGGCCATGTGGATGGCGGGGAGGTGGTGGGCTTCGGCTGCGGCGGCGGTTCCTCGCTGGATGTTGGTGGCCATGGTGATATCCGGTGGCTGGAAGGGTTCCGGGGGAATCTCTTGGCCGGCGTGGCGGCCACTCCGATGGCAGTGCCTTTGGGTGTTGCTTCCCTCGTTGGAGGCTTCGGAGAGGACCTCCTTCCTTCCATCCCTCCCAGGAGCTCAGGTGAAAACCTCAGACCCCCTGTTCCAAGCGACGACGACACCACGGTGGCGTGCTCCTTCCTGAAGGCGTTGCTCGGGGGCTGTTCAAGCGACGGTGGAAGTGGTGGCGGTTCGGTGTCGACACATGCATTCTGGTCAGCTTCATCTTGGAGGCTACGGCGACGTAGGTGACGCTCGTCTGGTGGAGCTACTGCCGATGGTCGAGGCATCGTCGGCAGTCTGCGCCATCAGGCTCGGGGTGCTCAGGAGGAAACCCCAGATCTGGGTCTTCCGGATCGGATGATGATGGCGTTCTATCGCTTTCCCTTCTGGGGGCATCGTTTTGGAGCAAGTGCTGGCTGGAGGGATGGTGGAGTGGTGCTTCATCTCACACACTGATGGCGGCGAAGATCGATGGCATGGCGCTGTGGAGACTCGGCGTCCGATGCGCGGAGATGGGCTCGCGCAGGAGGAGGTTGCTGTCAGGCGTCATGGTGACGTCGATGACAGAGTGACCAGACAAGGTAGAAGCCTCAATATGATCTGAAGACTTGTGGAAGATGGCGGCGACGACACACGAGTGCGTCTGACCGGATTGTGCCCCAGACCCGGTATGTAGCTCGGCTGGGGCTTCCGAATGAGTTTCGGCTTCCGGCTTTTGATGTTAGGCTTAGGTGAGTGGTTTGGGTAGTGGCCCAGCTAGCATGTCTTCATCATATTGGATAGGAGTAGCGGCAATATGTTGCCAAGATGGTGGATTCAGGCATATTGTTGTAATACTTTATACGGTCCTCGAGAATAATCAATAAAGTCGCCGTATGCATTTCCCAGATGCAGAGGTCGGGGGTTATCCTCCTTTTCTAAAAAAAATCTAAAAATGTTGTCATAATTTGTGTCATGATTTTCAATGTTGGCGCAAAAAACTTAACAGCTAATTAGTGTTAATATATTATTTAAAATATTTTTGACTTTCCTAAATCTTCTCACACCAACAATCTTATGGTGTCTATGTTTTCATCAGGATGTTCTTGAAATTATCACCATTTTCTCTTTGTTCGTTGTTAGCCATAGTCACTGGCAATTAGTGCGTAAGGTGGCAACGTCCTTACACAACAATGAGCACGGTTAACCACCTAAGGTTAGTACTGTGTCTATGTTCAACATTTTTAAACACGGCAATTAGTTATTGATCTACTAATTCTGTTTGCTCAACTCATCACGCTAAAACAATCTACAATTTTTTCGCTGGAAGAAATAATGTACTATCTATGCTAAAAAACAATTTATACTTTTGAAACAAATGCACACGTTGTGTTCTTACAATAAAGCAGTTACCATATTGCCGTACTTTTTTTTGGCGGTTTGTTGTACTTTTTTTTCCGTGACATACTTGGTGGCAAATAGCATGAAAACTCTCAAGGCCCCTAGATACGGTGGTGTGCATGATCGGTATTGCACCGTTGTTAAATCATTGTATATTGGTTTCCTCGTCTACATATAAACATTGATACATCCGTATTTAGACAAATCTAAAACAAGAATTTTAGGATGGAGGGAGTATTCTTTGCCCAGTCACCATGCGAAAAGAAATTAGTTTCTAACAAGAATGGAGGCACTATGCTGAAACGTCGTCAATTCCCTCAAAAACTGATCTGAGTCCTGTATATATACATCTTCTAGAACTCGAAATATATATAAGAAAAAGCTTAGGCAATCCTGTATAAATACATCTTCTAGCATTCGAAATATATATTTAAGAAAAAAAAAGCTTAGGCACTCCATGACGGAGTGCTATTTAGCAGGTCAAGCAGTTTTGTGCGATCAGGGTTGATGAGGCCCGAGAGCAGCTGGGCTGCCTAAACCTATTCTATCGGGCTCATCATACCCTGAGAATTGCCAGCAAGCTTACAGATATGCCAATTATTCATGATGCTTTTTTAATAGCTTACCAGGCTTGATGCCTGGTGAACACCAAGTCACGAGCTGTGCATATAAACACCTTCCGTCAGCTCTCGCTAAGCGATGTGGCACTAAACCACGTCTTTCCTTTTTGAGCGGTGGCACTAACAAAGTACTAAAACGGTACGTTTCTCTTTAGCGCTGTGCACCTTTGGTACGGCCCAATCGAAAAGCCCAACACTGGGACGTTTAATTTGGGCTCGATGGGAGATCCTATTTCGCTGGCGTGCTTTTGGCCGGCCCATAAGTGGGGTGCGGCGCCCCTGTTTTCTTTTTTATTCTCTGTTTTCTCTTCTATACAGCATTGTTCGGGGTCTAAAAACAGTTCTGCATTTCAAATAATGGTCGAGTTTTTGAAACAAAAATAAAATTTAAAAATAATATAAATGAGTTTGAAAATTTGTTCTTGAATTAAAAAAATTATAATTTAAAAAGTTCTCGGAAATAAGAAATGATCATGATTTCCAAAAAAATCACGAAGTCATAATTTTTTTCATGATTTTGAATTAAAATACAGTATTAAAAAATGTTCATAAATTTCATAAACAATTTTCATGAACATTGAAAATGTTCATCAATTACGAAAAAAGATCATCAATTCAAAAAATGTATGTGAATTAGAAAATATGATCAACCATCAGAAAAAAGTTCATTAAACAAAAGAATTCATGAATTTAGAAAACTGTTCCCCAAAAAAATCTTGACTTAAAAATGTTAACTAATTCTAACAAATGTTCATGACTTCCGAAACATTGGTCATATAATTTATAAAAAATTGATAATTTAATAAAACATATTCGCAAATTCAAAATATGTTAACAATTCTAAAAATTGTTCACGAATTTGTATAAAATGTCGTCAAATTTAAAATATGTTCACGGGTACATAAAAATGTTCATGAATTTGAAAAGTTCATTATTTAAGATAAGTGTTAACAAAATTGGGCAAATTATGTTTGAAAAACTAAAAAATTAAAAGAATAAAATAAAAAATAAAGCAAAAATAAAACAACGCACAAAAAAAGAGAAAACACGCCATTGGGTGCAGGGAGCTAGTGGTGCGCGTGTGGTCGCTAACCAGTGACCCGCGCGCCAAATATGATTGGTCCAAGCATGAAACGGAGCAGCAAAAAAATATGCAATGGAGCACAGATTTCTCAATACAGAAAAATATTGATAAGATACAATCGTTCGTGACCAGTTCAGCAATCGTCCCATGACGACCATAATTCACTAAGCAACGTGCAACTCGATTTTGTTCACGAGAAATCTTAAAAGGATTAAATACCCTACTCTCCAACAAGTCCTTCATCTCAGCAATAACTAGATGATAAACCGTGCGTTGCTGCAGAAAATATTGCCCAAAGTTGATGTTTTGCTCATCAACTGACTCTCCTAAAAGGATCCATAAAACAAACAATAAATGATTCTTATTTGAGCATACTTATTTGGCAAACTGATTGTGGACTGGTGATCCCCCGTAGCCCTCACGTCGTCCCCACTAGGGCGACTCGGGCGTCACCCTAAACCGCAGGGGGACACCGCCGGTCTAAGCCCGGGGCCCGACCGAGGTAGCGGAGGACATCTCCTCTTCCCCGCGGCTCTGGGGTTGTGCGGGGCCCCGAATCGTGTGGAGGCGCGTTCGATCCGATCGACACAACGGCAATGGCTATGGCGCGGCGGCCTTGGAGGCGGCGTGGGTTGCGGGCGCGTCGGCCAGCCCTATTCGGGCGGTGGCGCGCCATCTACCTTTGGATCAGCGGTGGCGACATGGAGGGCCTGGTGGTTGCGCTGGAGGCACCTCCGGTGAGATCTGTTCTGACCGTTGCAGCCGGGGTGGTGGTCATCTCTTCTGTCAGAGGTGGTCGGCCTGCGGCTGGGTGGTTGGATCTTGAGATTCATCATCTAGTCCTGGCTACGAGTCGGGAAGACATAGTTGCCGGTGAAAACCGAGCTGTTGGCGGGCGATGGTGGTGTTTTGCGTCGTTACCTAGATGAAGGCATCACCGTGTAACTGTTGTCGACCCACTCGTGCTGCTTCGGGGGAAACCCTAGAATCTGGTCTTCCAGATCGAACGATGGTGGTACTACGGTGTCGTTTCTCTCTTGGGAGCATCGTTTGTGGAGCAGCTCTGGAAGACATAGGCAGGAGGTGGAGCGGCTTCGTCTTGCACGGAGCTTCGGTGGAGCTGTCAAAGTCATGCCCTGGCCGACAAGTACTATGCTGAGTCAAGCCTGGTTGGCAGGTGCTAAGCACGGCAAATCTTCCAGAATCTTCGCTTCTGGACGAACGAGCTCAGAGCGGTGGCGCCGTTGGATGCCGTGGTGGCGTCGACGGATGTCCGGACTGGCAAGGATGATGCGAATCTCTCTCCTGAAGACGGGTTAGTGGTCCGATGATGATGGCGGCTTTTAAAACGTGTGCATGTGGTGTGCTCTTTAGGTAGGCTGTAACGGTTGTTGGGCCCGATGAGTTATGTGGATGGATCGACGACGACACCGATTTTATATATGGGGAGTGAGAGCACTCCATATTATCGAGTTTGTAGGTGTGAGTGATGGCTTCGGGTGGATTGATGTATATTCTTGTCAGACCTTTGTGGAATAACTAATAAAGATGGCTGCATGCATCGATTGATGCAGAAGCCGGGAGTTTAACCTCCTTCAAAAAAAATACTTTAGGATGATACATAAGTAACTAAGATCAAACCTCCAACTTATACCATCGAAAGCTCGGGCGGGGGAGGCTAGTATAGGATCTCACATTAGGTGAGATCAATGAGATCAACTATAAAAATTATATTTAGACATTTCAAAATTTTCTGAAATTATTTGACAACATATCTATGGGGTGTGTCCGCAACCCTGAAAAAAACAGCTCAAAAATCTATGCACAATTAGAGAATCGAAAAAGGCATTCAAATGTGAATAGTGACATCTTTGGGTGAACAGTGTTTTAAAACTAATCAAATCTGATTTCTCCTTTTGTTTTTGTTAGTGTAGGATGAATTAGGAGCAATGACTTAATCATAGAGGCAGAGGAAATGTGCAAAGTCATTCGAGATAACCTCAAAGCAGCCCAATCCCGCCAGAAGAGCTACTATGATAGTAAGCACCGTGATTTGGCTTTCGAGATCGGAGATCATGTTTACCTCCGCGTCTCTCCAATGAAAGGTACTCGTCGCTTCGGTATCAAAGGGAAGCTTGCCCCCAGATACGTGGGACCTTTCAAGATCGTCAGCAAGAGAGGCGATCTCGCCTATCAACTCGAGCTTCCTTCAAACTTTGCAAATATGCATGACGTGTTCCATGTCTCTCAGCTCCGAAAGTGCTTCAAGACTCCTGACCGCACCTCAACTTCGAAGACATTGAGCTCCAAGAATATCTCTCTTATCGTGAGCACCCCGTTGCTATTCTTGAAGAGACTGAACGCAAGACTCGCAACAAGTCAATCAAATTCCTCAAAGTCAAGTGGTCACACCATTCCGACCGTGAAGCCACCTGGGAACGCGAGGATCACCTCCGTTCTGAGTATCCGGTGTTCTTTCAGTCCTAGATATCGGGACGAGATCCTTTCGTAGTGGTGGAGTGTTGTAACACCCCGGATATGATTTACCTAATATGTAATCCAACTCTTGCCGTTTCCGGCGTTAAGTTATTTTATTTTCTCGGGTTCGGGTTTTTGTCTCCGTGTGTTGTTGTTGTTGTTGTTGTTGTTGTTGTCATGCATCTCATATCATGTCATCATGTGCATTGCATTTGCATATGTGTTCGTCTCATGCATCCGAGCATTTTCCCCGTTGTCCGTTTTGCATTCCGGCGCTCCGTTCTCCTCCGTTGGTCTTTTCTACCTTTCTTTCATGTGTAGGGATTAAACATTTCTGGATTGGACCGAGACTTGCCAAGAGGCCTTGGTTTACTACCGGTAGACCGCCTGTCAAGTTTCCTACCATTTGGACTTCGTTTGATGCTCCAACTGTTAACCGAGGGACCGAGAAGGCCTCGTGTGTGTTGCAGCCCAACACCCCTCCAAAGTGGCCCAAAACCCATCAAAACCCTCTCCATCATCTAGAGCGTTTGATCACGACCGCGTGGCCGAAAACCGCACCTCATTTGGACTCTCCTAGCTCCCTCTATGCCTATTTAAAGACCCCCTCCGAAAATTCTCGTTCTCCTCTCCCCGAAACCCTAGATCCACCACCTCGTGCTGCACCGGACACGTCCGGTCCGGCCGGACAAAACGCGCCGCCGCCGCCCGACGAATGGCAGGCCGCCACATGGGCAGCCGCGCCCACTTCGCCGCCGGCCCGCCCGGGCCCAGGCGGGGCCTCCCCGGCCCGAGCCGCTGCCTCCCGCGGACCACTTCCCCGTCGCCGCGCCCGATTGCGCCGCCTCCCGTGTCGGCCACCACCTCGCCGCGCTACCGTGCCGACATCGCCGCCCGGCGCCCTGGCCGGCGACCGCCGACCCCACCGTCCTCCTCAAGGCAGCCGCCCCAGATCCATAGCTCCGGCACGCCCCCGCGGCACTCCGGCCGTCCCCGCACCAAAACCACCTCGTCGGAGCTACAGTGCCCGCCGCTGTTCCTCGGTTCACGCGCCGCCCAGCAAACCCTAGATCTGTGATTCGGTTGACTTCTCCCCCTCTCCCCTTTATTTTTTTGCGTACTTTGAGCTGTGATATCTCCTCATCCGTAGATCCGTTTTGGGCATATAGCATATCAAAATGTCCGTCTCAGAGAGCACATCATTTCATCTCATTGCATCATTTTCATTTGAGTTCATCTTGATGCCCGAAATGCTGTTGGAAGAATGCCATTTGAGATAATTGTCAGATCTGCTGCTCCAATTAGATATTTGTCATTTTTGCCATGATTAATGTGTGCATGATATGCCCCTGAGCTCTACATATGTTTTGTTATATGCCTTGCCATCTTTCTAGAGGTGCAACCCATATATTTTTGTGATGTGTGTGGTGACTAGCACAAGCTTGCAAAGTGGTGCATTCGTTAATGTTGATTTCAGGGACTTAGCAATTCCACTAAGCCCTTGATCTATTTATTTCAATATGCCATATGTTCGTGTTGTTTCCTAGTGATCCGTGTCTCTTTTGAGGATGATCAGTAAGGATGATTTGTTAATTTTATAGTGCTCTATCCATCCATGTCTTTGTTTGCAATTTTGGAGAACCCTAGCTTGAGTCAATCGAGCTCTACTTTTACTATTTTGTGAATCTGGGCAGATTGTCTACTTGTTAGCGATTTTGCCGAGGATGTTGTAGTTATCTGTACATGCTATGTTATTGTTCTTGCCATGTCTAGCTTGTATAATGTGTATTCTTGATGAGTGTATGCTTAGATTGTCATGACATGCTCTGTAGTGAGTGCATCGAGCTCATAAACATGCCTACTTGATATCTATTTTTGCATGCTCCAGTTTTCACTAAGTCTGAGAACTGATTATGTTTTTGCCATGTGTGATGCTTGCAAATGTATTTTCTGATCTCTTTTGGCTCAAGGTCACTAAGGGACTTTTGTTAAGATCTTTGAGTAGATCCATGCCATGCTTTACTTGGCCATGTTCAGGCCCTGTAGCATATAGTTTTCATGCTCCTAAGTGTGCTACCTGATCTGAAATTCCAGACAAGTGTTAATTTCACTAAGTCTGAAATCTGTTTACCAAATGCATTTTTGCCATGCTTGTTTGAACCTGTTAAGGGATGAATTGGCCGTAGCCCAGTGTTCATCTTTTGTTAAGCATCATGAATGGATCCCTGCCATGTATTTTGTTGCCATGTTTGAGTGTTGTAGCATGTTCATCTTGTTGCATTTAGATGGCTAATTGATGTTTATCGCAGACCGGTGCTATATTTGAATTGCTTGCCATTTCCAAACCGTGACTCCGATTCCGGTGTTCTTTATATCGTTTTCAAGCGATTTCACCTCACCTTTCCAGTGGCACACTTGGATTTCCAAGTTGAGGCCAGGTTCATTCATTCCTTGTCAAATCTTGCATATGCATCACTTATCGCATTCCGCATAGCATACCATGTTTGCATCATGTTGTTTGAGTTTGCACGCGGTTGATTGTGTTCCGTTTTGCTTGTTTGTCTTGTTTGGGTAGAGTCGGGAGACGAGTTCGCTAATGAGGAGCCCGTTGAGTTTGCTTTCGAGGATCCGGTCAACTCTGACAACTTTGCAGGCAAGATGATCATACCCTCGAAATCACTTCTATCTTTGCTTTGCTAGATGCTCCCTCTTTTGCTATGCCTATGCTACGATGCCTACCACTTGCTTATCATGCCTCCCAAATTGTCATGTCAAACCTCTAACCCACCATGTCCTAGCAAACCGTTGATTGGCTATGTTACCGCTTTGCTCAGCCCCTCTTATAGCGTTGCTAGTTGCAGGTGAAGATTGGAGACCGTTCCTTGTTGGAACATTATTTACTTGTTGGGATATTATTATATTATCTTGTTATCTTAATGCATCTATATACTTGGTAAAGGGTGGAAGGCTCGGCCTCTCGCCTAGTGTTTTGTTCCACTCTTGCTGCCCTAGTTTCCGTCATATCGGTGTTATGTTCCCGGATTTTGCGTTCCTTATGAGGTTGGGTGATAATGGGAACCCCTTGATAGTTCGCCTTGAATAAAGCTTCTCCAGCAATGCCCAACCTTGGTTTTACCATTTGCCTCCTATCCTCTTTTTCCCTTGGGTTTCCGGAGCCCGAGGGTCATCTTATTTAAGCCCCCCCGGGCCAATGCTCCTCTGAGTGTAGGTCCGAACCGGGCAGCCTGCGGGGCCACCTTGGGGAAACTCGAGGGTTGGTTTTACTCGTAGCTTGACCTATCTGAGTGTGCCCTGAGAACGAGATATGTGCAGCTCCTATCGGGATTTGTCGGCACATTCGGGCGGTGTTGCTGGATTTGTTTTAACTTGTCAAAGTGTCTTGTAGAACCGGGATACCGAGTCTGATCGAAATGTCTTGGGAGAAGGTCTTTCCTTCGTTGACTGTGAGAGCTTGTCATGGGCTAAGTTGGGACTCCCCTGTTGGAAATATGCCCTAGAGGCAATAATAAAAGCATTATTATTATATTTCCTTGTTCATGATAATTGTCTTTATTCATGCTATAATTGTGTTATCCGGAAATCATAATACATGTGTGAATAATAGACACCAACATGTCCCTAGTAAGCCTCTAGTTGACTAGCTCGTTGATCAACAGATAGTCATGGTTTCCTGACTATGGACATTAGATGTCATTGATAACGAGATCACATCATTAGGAGAATGATGTGATGGACAAGACCCAATCCTAAACATAGCATAAGATCGTATAGTTCGTTTGCTAGAGTTTTTCCGATGTCAAGTATCTTTTCCTTAGACCATGAGATCATGTAACTCCCGGATACCGTAGGAGTGCTTTGGGTGTACCAAACGTCACAACGTAACTGGGTGACTATAAAGGTATATTACGGGTATCTCCGAAAGTGACTGTTGGGTTGACACGGATCAAGACTGGGATTTGTCACTCCATATGACGGAGAGGTATCACTGGGCCCACTCGGTAATGCATCATCATAATGAGCTCAAAGTGACCAAGTGTCTGGTCACGGGATCATGCATTACGGTACGAGTAAAGTGACTTGCCGGTAACGAGATTGAACGAGGTATTGGGATACCGACGATCGGATCTCGGGCCAGTAACATACCGATTGACGAAGGGAATTGTATGCGGGATTGATTGAATCCTCCACATCGTGGTTCATCCGATGAGATCATCGAGGAGCATGTGGGAGCCAACATGGGCATCCAGATCCCGCTATTGGTTATTGGCCGGAGAGTCGTCTCGGTCATGTCTACATGTCTCCCGAACCCGTAGGGTCTACACACTTAAGGTTCGGTGATGCTAGGGTTGTAGGGATATGTATATGCAGTAACCCGAATGTTGTTCGGAGTCCGGATGAGATCCCGGACGTCACGAGGAGTTCCGGAATGGTCCGGAGGTAAAGAATTATATATAGGAAGTGCTATTTCGGGCATCGGGACAAGTTTCGGGGTCACGGTATTGTACCGGGACCACCGGAAGGGTCCCGAGGGTCCACCGGGTGGGGCCACCTGCCCCGGGGGGGCACATGGGCTGCAGGGGTGTGCGTCTTGGCCTGTATGGGCCAAGGGCACTAGCCCCAAGAGGCCCATGCGCCAAGAGATCAAGAAAGGAAGAGTCCTAAAGGGGGAAGGCACCTCGTACGTGCCTTGGTGAGGACGGATTCCACCCTTGGCCGCCGCCCCCCCCCCCTAGGAGATTAGATCTCCTAGGGCCGGCGCCCCCCCTAGGCTCCCTATATATAGTGGGGGAAGGAGGGCCTCTCACCCCACGTCTTTGGTGCCTCCCTCTCCCTCTCCAACACATGCTCCTCCTCCATAGTGCTTGGCGAAGCCCTGCCGGAGTACTGCAGCTCCATCACCACCACGCCATCGTGCTGCTGCTAGAGCCATCTTCCTCAACCTCTCCTTCCCCCTTGCTGGATCAAGAAGGAGGAGACGTCACGCTGACCATACTTGTGTTGAACGCGGAGGTGCCGTCCGTTCGGCGCTAGGATCTCCGGTGATTTGGATCACGTCGAGTACGCCTTCCTCATCCCCGTTCTTTGAACGCTTCCGCGCGTGATCTACAAAGGTATGTAGATGCAATCCGATCACTCGTTGCTAGATGAACTCCTAGATGGATCTTGGTGAAACCGTAGGAATTTTTTTGTTTTCTGCAACGTTCCCCAACAGTGGCATCATGAGCTAGGTCTATGCGTAGTTCTCTTGCACGAGTAGAACACAATTTGTTGTGGGTGTTGATGTTGTCAACTTTCTTGCCGCTACTAGTCTTATCTTGCTTCAGCGGTATTGTGGGATGAAGCGGTCCGGACCAACCTTACACGTACGCTTACGTGAGACCGGTTCCACCGACTAACATGCACAAGTTGCATAAGGTGGCTGGCGGGTGTCTGTCTCTCCCACTTTAGTTGGAGCGGATTCGATGAAAAGGGTCCTTATGAAGGGTAAATAGAAGTTGACAAATCACGTTGTGGCTTTCACGTAGGTAAGAAAACGTTCTTGCTAGAACCCTTTTTCACCCACGTAAAACTTGCAACAACAATTAGAGGACGTCTAACTTGTTTTTGCAGCAAGTGCTTTGTGATATGATATGGCCAAAGTTGTGATGAATGATGAATTATATATATGTGATGTATGAGATGTTCATGCTATTGTAATAGGAATCACGACTTGCATGTCGATGAGTATGACAACCGGCAGGAGCCATAGGAGTTGTCTTTATTTTTTGTATGACCCGCGTGTCATTGAGAAACGCCATGTAAATTACTTTACTTTATTGCCAAACGCGTTAGCCATAGTAGTAGAAGTAATAGTTGGCGAGCAACTTCATGGAGACACGATGATGGGGATCATGATGATGGAGATCATGGTGTCATGCCGGTGACAAGATGATCATGGAGCCCCAAGATGTAGATCAAAGGAGCTATGTGATATTGGCCATATCATGTCACTATTATTGTTTGATTGCATGTGATGTTTATCATGTTTTGTACATCTTGTTTGCTTAGAACGACGGTAGTAAATAAGATGATCTCTCATAATAATTTCAAGAAAGTGTTCCCCCTAACTGTGCACCGTTGCGACAGTTCGTTGTTTCGAAGCACCACGTGATGATCGGGTGTGATAGATTCCAACATTCACATACAACGGGTGTAAGACAGATTTACACATGCAAACACTTAGGTTGACTTGACGAGCCTAGCATGTACAGACATGGCCTCAGAACACAGAAGACCGAAAGGTCGAGCATGAGTCGTATAGAAGATACGATCAACATGAAGATGTTCACCGATGTTGACTAGTCCGTCTCACGTGATGATCGGACACGGCCTAGTTAACTCGGATCATGTTATACTTAGATGACTGGAGGGATCTCTATCTGAGTGGGAGTTCATTGTATAATTTGATTAGATGAACTTAATTATCATGAACTTAGTCTAAAATCTTTACAATATGTCTTGTAGTTCAAATGGCCAACGTTGTCCTCAACTTCAACGCGTTCCTAGAGAAAACCAAGCTGAAAGACGATGGCAGCAACTATACGGACTGGGTCCGGAACCTGAGGATCATCCTCATAGCTGCCAAGAAAGATTATGTCCTACAAGCACCGCTAGGTGACGCACCCGTCCCACAGAACCAAGACGTTATGAATGCTTGGCAGACACGTGCTGATGATTACTCCCTCGTTCAGTGTGGCATGCTTTACAACTTAGAACCGGGGCTCCAAAAATGTTTTGAGAGACACGGAGCATATGAGATGTTCGAAGAGCTGAAAATGGTTTTTCAAGCTCATGCCCGGGTCAAGAGATATGAAGTCTCCGACAAATTCTTCAGCTGTAAGATGGAGGAAAATAGTTCTGTCAGTGAGCACATACTCACAATGTCAGGGTTACATAACCGCTTGACTCAGCTGGGAGTTAATCTCCCGGATGACGCAGTCATTGACAGAATCCTTCAGTCGCTTCCACCAAGCTACAAGAGCTTTGTGATGAACTTCAATATGCAGGGGATGGAAAAGACCATTCCCGAATTATTTGCAATGCTGAAATCAGCAGAGGTAGAAGTCAAAAAGGAACATCAAGTGTTGATGGTGAATAAAACCACTAAGTTCAAGAAGGGCAAGGGTAAAAAGAACTTCAAGAAGGACGGCAAGGGAGTTGCTGCGCCCGGCAAGCAAGCTGCCGGGAAGAAGCCAAAGAATGGACCCAAGCCCGAGACTGAGTGCTTTTATTGCAAGGGAAGTGGTCACTGGAAACGGAACTGCCCCAAATACTTAGCAGACAAGAAGGCCGGCAAAACAAAAGGTATATGTGATATACATATAATTGATGTGTACCTTACCAGTACTCGTAGTAGCTCCTGGGTATTTGATACCGGTGCAGTTGCTCACATTTATAACTCAAAGCAGGAGCTGCGGAATAAGCGGAGACTGGCGAAGGACGAGGTGACGATGCGCGTCGGGAATGGTTCCAGGGTCGATGTGATCGCCGTCGGCACGCTACCTCTGCATTTACCTACGGGATTAGTTTTAAACCTCAATAATTGTTATTTAGTGCCAGCTTTGAGCATAAACATTGTATCAGGATCTCGTTTAATTCGAGATGACTACTCATTTAAATCCGAGAATAATGGTTGTTCTATTTATATGAGAGATATGTTTTATGGTCATGCTCCGATGGTGAATGGTTTATTCTTAATGAATCTCGAGCATAATGCTACACATATTCATAGTGTGAGTACCAAAAGATGTAAGGTTGACAATGATAGTCCCACATACTTGTGGCACTGCCGCCTTGGTCACATAGGTGTCAAACGCATGAAGAAGCTCCATGCAGATGGACTTTTAGAGTCTCTTGATTATGAATCATTTGACACGTGCGAACCATGCCTCATGGGTAAAATGACCAAGACTCCGTTCTCAGGAACAATGGAGTGAGCAACCAACTTATTGGAAATCATACATACTGATGTGTGCGGTCCAATGAGCATTGAGGCTCGCGGTGGCTATCGTTATGTTCTCACCCTCACTGATGACTTGAGTAGATATGGGTATGTCTACTTAATGAAACACAAGTCTGAGACCTTTGAAAAGTTCAAGGAACTTCAGAGTGAGGTTGAGAATCAACGTGACAGGAAAATCAAGTACCTACGATCAGATCGTGGAGGAGAATACTTGAGTCACGAGTTTGGCACACACTTAAGAAAATGTGGAATAGTTTCACAACTCACGCTGCCTGGAACACCTCAGCGTAATGGTGTGTCTGAACGTCGTAATTGCACTCTATTAGATATGGTGTGATCTATGATGTCTCTTACCGATTTACCGCTATCTTTTTAGGGCTATGCTTTAGAGACTGCAGCATTCACTTTAAATAGGGCTCCGTCGAAATCCGTTGAGACGACACCGTATGAATTATGGTTTGGGAAGAAACCTAAGCTATCGTTTCTAAAAGTTTGGGGATGCGATGCTTATGTCAAGAAACTTCAACCTGAAAAGATCGAACCCAAGTCGGAAAAATGCGTCTTCATGGGATACCCTAAAGAAACTATTGGGTATACCTTCTACCTCAGATCCGAAGGCAAGATCTTTTTTGCCAAGAACGGATCCTTTCTAGAGAAGGAGTTTCTCTCGAAAGAAGTAAGTGGGAGGAAAGTAGAACTTGATGAAGTATTACCTCTTGAACCGGAAAATGGCGCAACTCAAGAAAATGTTCCTGAGGTGCCTGCACTGACTAGAGAGGAAGTTAATGATGATGATCATGAAACTTCAGATCAAGTTGCTACTGAACTTCGTAGCTCCACAAGGACACGTTCCGCACCAGAGTGGTACGTCAACCCTGTCTTGGAAATCATGTTGTTAGACAACGGTGAACCTTCGAACTATGAAGAAGCGATGGCGGGCCCGGATTCCGACAAATGGCTAGAAGCCGTGAAATCCGAGATAGGATCCATGTATGAAAACGAAGTATGGACTTTGACTGACTTGCCCGTTGAGCGGCGAGCCATAGAAAATAAATGGATCTTTAAGAATAAGACAGACGCGGATGGTAATGTGACCATCTATAAAGCTCGCCTTGTCGCTAAGGGTTATCGACAAGTTCAAGGGGTTGACTACGATGAGACTTTCTCACCGGTAGCGAAGCTAAAGTCCGTCCGAATCATGTTAGCAATTGCCGCATTCTATGATTATGAGATATGGCAAATGGACGTCAAAACGGCATTCCTTAATGGTTTCCTTAAGGAAGAATTGTATATGATGCAGCCGGAAGGTTTTGTCGATCCTAAGAATGCTAACAAGGTGTGCAAGCTCCAACGCTCGATTTATGGGCTAGTGCAAGCATCTCGGAGTTGGAACATTCGCTTTGATGAGATGATCAAAGCGTTTGGGTTTACATAGACTTATGGAGAAGCCTGCGTTTACAAGAAAGTGAGTGGGAGCTCTGTAGCATTTCTCATATTATATGTAGATGACATACTTTTGATGGGAAATGATATAGAACTCTTGGACAGCATTACGGCTTACTTGAATAAGAGTTTTTCAATGAAGGACCTTGGAGAAGTTGCTTATATATTAGGCATCAAGATCTATAGAGACAGATCAAGACGCCTCATAGGTCTTTCACAAAGCACATACCTTGATAAGATATTGAAGAAGTTCAATATGGATCAGTCTAAGAAGGGGTTCTTGCCTGTGTTACAAGGTGTGAAATTGAGCTCAGCTCAATGTCCGACCACGGCAGAAGATATAGAAGAGATGAGTGCCATCCCCTATGCCTCAGCCATAGGTTCTATTATGTATGCCATGCTGTGTACCAGACCTGATGTAAACCTTGCTGTAAGTTTGGTAGGTAGGTACCAAAGTAATCCCGGCAAGGAACACTGGACAGCGGTCAAGAATATCCTGAAGTACCTGAAAAGGACTAAGGAAATGTTTCTCGTCTATGGAGGTGACGAAGAGCTCGTCGTAAAGGGTTACGTTGACGCTAGCTTCGACACAGATCTGGATGACTCAAAGTCACAAACCGGATACGTGTATATTTTGAATGGTGGGGCAGTAAGCTGGTGAAGTTGCAAGCAGAGCGTCGTGGCGGGATCTACATGTGAAGCGGAGTACATGGCAGCCTCGGAGGCAGCGCATGAAGCAATTTTGGTGAAGGAGTTCATCACCGACCTAGGAGTCATACCCAATGCATCGGGGCCAATCAAACTCTTCTGTGACAACACTGGAGCTATTGCACTTGCCAAGGAGCCCAGGTTTCACAAGAAGACAAGGCACATCAAGCGTCGCTTCAACTCCATTCGTGAAAATGTTCAAGATGGAGACATAGATATTTGTAAATTACATACGGACCTGAATGTAGCAGATCCGTTGACTAAACCACTCCCTAGAGCAAAACATGATCAACACCAGAATTCCATGGGTGTTCGATTCATCACAATGTAACTAGATTATTGACTCTAGTGCAAGTGGGAGACTGTTGGAAATATGCCCTAGAGGCAATAATAAAAGCATTATTATTATATTTCCTTGTTCATGATAATTGTCTTTATTCATGCTATAATTGTGTTATCCGGAAATCGTAATACATGTGTGAATAATAGACACCAACATGTCCCTAGTAAGCCTCTAGTTGACTAGCTCGTTGATCAACAGATAGTCATGGTTTCCTGACTATGGACATTAGATGTCATTGATAACGAGAT
The DNA here is from genome assembly GCF_018294505.1 of Triticum aestivum. Taxonomy (NCBI): domain Eukaryota; kingdom Viridiplantae; phylum Streptophyta; class Magnoliopsida; order Poales; family Poaceae; genus Triticum; species Triticum aestivum. The sequence continues at coordinate 47,637,031 of NC_057797.1, forward strand.
CACATCATTAGGAGAATGATGTGATGGACAATACCCAATCCTAAACATAGCATAAGATCGTATAGTTCGTTTGCTAGAGTTTTTCCAATGTCAAGTATCTTTTCCTTAGACCATGAGATCGTGTAACTCCCGGATACCGTAGGAGTGCTTTGGGTGTACCAAACGCCACAACATAACTGGGTGACTATAAAGGTATACTACGAGTATCTCCGAAAGTTACTATTGGGTTGACACGGATCAAGACTGGGATTTGTCACTCCATATGATGGAGAGGTATCACTGGGCCCACTCGGTAATGCATCATCATAATGAGCTCAAAGTGACCAAGTGTCTGGTCACGGGATCATGCATTACGGTACGATAAAGGGACTTGCCGGTAACGAGATTGAACGAGGTATTGGGATACCAACGATCGGATCTCGGGCTAGTAACATACCGGTTGACGAAGGGAATTGTATGCGGGATTGATTGAATCCTCGACATCGTGGTTCATCCGATGAGATCATCGAGGAGCATGTGGGAGCCAACATGGGTATCCAGATCCTGCTGTTGGTTATTGGCCGGAGAGTCATCTCTGTCATGTCTACATGTCTCCCGAACCCGTAGGGTCTACACACTTAAGGTTCGGTGACGCTAGGGTTGTAGGGATATGTATATGCAGTAACCTGAATGTTGTTCGGAGTCCCGATGAGATCCCAGACGTCACGAGGAGTTCCGGAATGGTCCAGAGGTAAAGAATTATATATAGGAAGTGCTATTTCGGGCATTGGGACAAGTTTCAGGGTCACCGGTATTGTACCGGGACCACCGGAAGGGTCCCGGGGGTCCACCGGATGGGGCCACCTGCCCCGGGGGGGCACATGGGCTGCAGGGGTGTGCGTCTTGGCCTGTATGGGCCAAGGGCACCAGCCCCAAGAGGCCCATGCGCCAAGAGATCAAGAAAGGAAGAGTCCTAAAGGGGGAAGGCACCTCCTAGGTGCCTTGGGGAGGAGGGAGTCCTCCCTTGGCCCCCGCCCCCCTAGGAGATTGGATCTCCTAGGGCCGGCGCCCCCCTAGGCTCCCTATATATAGTGGGGGAAGGAGGGCCTCTCACCCCACGCCTTTGGTGCCTCCCTCTCCGTCTCCAACACATCCTCCTCCTCCATAGTGCTTGGCGAAGCCCTGCCGGAGTACTGCAGCTCCATCACCACCACGCCGTCGTGCTGCTGCTGGAGCCATCATCCTCAACCTCTCCTTCCCCCTTGCTAGATCAAGAAGGAGGAGACGTCACGCTGACCGTACGTTTGTTGAACGCGGAGGTGCCGTCCGTTCGGCGCTAGGATCTCCGGTGATTTGGATCACGTCGAGTACGCCTTCCTCATCCCCGTTCTTTGAACGCTTCCGCGCGTGATCTACAAAGGTATGTAGATGCAATCCGATCACTCGTTGCTAGATGAACTCCTAGATGGATCTTGGTGAAACCGTAGGAAAATTTTTGTTTTCTGCAACGTTCCCCAACATCCCCTGCAGGGATTTGAACTTTCGACAGCCGTGCCCGCGGGTATGGGCAGATGGGAATTTGTTAATGTTCGGTTGTAGATAACCTGAACCTAAACTAATTAAAATGAATCAATTGTGTGAGTTACCGTGATGGTCTCTTCTCGGCGGAGTCCGGGAAGTGAACACGGTGTTGGAGTAATGCTTGCCGCAGGTTGTTCTGTAGTTATTCGTTCGCGCTTTGCCTTCTCTTCTCGCTCTCTTTTGCGAACTGGTTAGCCACCATATATGCTAGTCGCTTGCTGCAGTTCCACATATTTTACCTTGCCTTACCTATAAGCTTAAATAGTCTTGATGGCGAGGGTGCGAGATTGCTGAGTCCCTGTGACTCACAGATTACTTTCAAACCAGATGCAGGGCCTGATGACTCTGTTCCAGATGACGCGCTTGAGCTCAAGTGGGAGTTTGACGAGGACTCGCGTCGTTACTATGTCTTTCCCTGATGATCAGTAGTGATGCCCAGTTGGGGCGATCTGGACCGTGTCGCATGTTGGGTTGATCTTTTATTTTGGCGCCGTAGTCGGGCCATAAGTGATTGGATGATGTAATGCTATTTATGTACTTTGATTGACGTGGCGAGTGTAAGCCAACTATGTATCTCCCCTTTTTATTATCTATATATTACATGGGATGTTGTGAAGATTACCTAACTTGCAGTACAATGAATATTAGAAATAATAAAATTTACATCCAAATACGAGAAACCACCTAGCGACGACTAGAAGTACTGAAGCGAGCCGAAGGATGTGATGCCGCATTTGCTCGTGGTCGATTTCACGGGTGATGTAGTAGGACAGGAGCAGAGCCTCCTGTCGTGCTCTTCCACGTCCACCATGATGATCGTGCCGTCGACTTGCCCCTCTCCGCACTGGTGCTTGTCTACCATGATGCCCTTGTCGTCCTCCCACGCCTCTCCCATGGTGATGCCTGCTTGGACCAGCGTTGTGGGTGGCGCTGGTTTTGTCCTCCATTGGCTCGTCAGCGTCATTGCCATTCGGAGAGCTTGCCGGCAAGCCAGCATGTATCTGGCTAGCTCGGCGGGCCAGCCATCCGACATCAATGCCAGAGAGCTCCTTCTTCTACTTACCGGTGATGCCGTCCCACGGGGCTTCGAAGCTTGAGGCCATGGAGGGTTTGGTGCATAGAGGAGATGGAGAGCGAAGGTGTGGTGCAGCTTCTCCCAAATGCGTGGATGCCATGCGCTAAGCCTGCGGGATGTTTAATGTCGGTCGGACATGTGTCGCTCGGGGCGCCAGAGTAGATTTCTCGGCTAACACGCTGGTTTAATGGAGGAAGGCGAGGATGACAGATGTTGTTTCAATGCGGAGAAAAGGCGCATGCAGCAGGCTTGCAGCGGTCGACGCCCCACTTCAATGCCGGCTTCAGAGAGGCCATGTCTGCTTTGGGTAGGCTTGAATGCGGCACTGACTGCTACGGGCGGAAAGCACACGGGCGAGGGAGGGTCTTTTGGGTGGACCAGGGTTGTCGGTTGCGGAAAAATGACGTCCAGATTGGCTAGCGGACGGATATATGATCGTGTTGGATGGCAAAACATGTCCGGACCATTTACGGTCTGAGGGTCTGCATTGGAGTTGACCTAATGTGGCAAACTTTCATGTGTGCTTGTGGTCATTCCTATAATATCCGTTTATTTTTGTGATTTTTTTTGGCAGGGGATTTTTACTGTGATAAGTAGAGCCTACTTCTAGCAGTGGGCAGCAAGGAAGAAAGCTAAGAGGTAAATATGTGATTATTCGTTGAGACGTAGCCAAAGAGCCACAAGCATATCATACTTTGGCACATGTATTCATAAATAGAATGAATCATTGACAGATGTTGCTAACCATCGGGTGGAGTGGAGCTGAATCATCGTCTAGTTCATTTCACTAGAGTAGCAAAATCTCTTATATATTTTGATTTTCTTTTCAGGATAAAATGATCCATTCTTGTATCTGAAAAGGTTGTCGAAATATGTGTCATGATTTTCATTGTTGGTGCAAAAAACTTCATAGCTAATTAGTGTTAATATATCCTTTAAAATATTTTTGGCTTTTCTAAATCTTCTCGCACCAACAGGCTTATGGTGTCAATATGTTTTCATCAAGATGTTCTTGAAAATATCATCATTTTCTCTTAGTTCATTGTTAGCAATAATCAGCGGCAAATAGTGCGTAAAGTGCCAACGTCTTTACACAACAGTGAGCACGGTTAACCACCTAAGGTTAGTACTTTGTCTATGATCAACATTTTTAAACACGACAGCGAATCAACCTGTGGTTGAGATGGTTAGGTGGACAGTGGTATCCCCAACCCATCAGGGTTCAAATCCTGGTGCTCGCATTATTCCTGAATTTATTTCAAGATTTCCGGCGATGCACTTTCAGTGGGAGGAGACGTTCCCGTCGACGACGAGGCGCCTACGGTGACTTCGTAAATCTCAAGATGATATGTCGGCTCAGTCTCTCGGAGGTGCTCATAGGGATAGGGTGTGCGTGTGTGCGTTCATAGGGATGACTGTATGCGCGCGTATATGAGCGTTTGTGTCTGTACTGATGCTCAAAAAAACATTTTTAAACACGACAATTAGTTTTTGATCTACTAATTCTTTTTGCTCACTCAACTCATCACGCTAAAACAATCTACCATCTTTTTTTGGCAGGGAAAAATACTGTACTATCTACCCGGCAAAAAAAAGGTACTATCTATGCTAAAAAAAATACTTTTGAAAGAAATGCACACGTCGTGTTCCTACAATAAAGCACTTACCATATTGCCGTACTTTGTTTTGCTGGTTGCCGTACTTTTTTTCTTTGACATATACTTGGTGGCAAATACCATGAAAACTCTCGGGGCCAGATACGGCGGTGTGCAAGATTGGAATTGCGCCGCTGTTAAATCATTTTTTTTTTCAAAAATCTCAAGGCTCCTACACACGGCGGTGAGCAAGATCGGTATGGCACTGTTTTTTCGGCTGTTAAATAAAGAACTTGAAAAAATAAATATAAAACTTGTGTGGGTCCATACAAGCGCCATATATAAAAAGAATTGCATGAAGATGTACATAGCAACGAAAGTGGATTTTTGAAGCACGGTGGCCACTAAGCACGTTCCTAAAACCAGCACTTAAAAGTTTCAAAAGGAGTTGATTGTTTTCACACAAAAACGTATGCATTTGCTCTAAGTGACTTTCAAATTTTGCTCAAAATTACTTATCTTTTTATCTCTCACATAAAAGCTTAGATTTTGATATAAAAAACATGAATGTGTTACACTTCTATGTGTGCATGTACAAAAAAAATTAGAAATATTTTAGCTGTAAAAATCTGTTTCTTTGAACTTTGAAAAAAATGACACAATATGCCCGTGCTCCAAAGTTACTTTTTGCATAGCAATGCAATATAGAGAGTTCGACCTCTTCAATATGAATTAAGCATAGTATGGCACGGTGGACAACCTCTATGTGCAATGCAGTCGGTGATCACGAGGGCTCGGGTTAGATCCTGCGTCACGCATTTTCCCCTACGCGATTAAATAAAATATGAGGATGTTTTGTACAAAAAAAAATCCTGACACTCGGGCACCCAGTGCCTTCCCAGCTTTGAGCCATTGAAAGGTGGGCCGCTGCCACGTTGGCATGCCACGCTAGTTGGACGTACGTCCAGATACAGATGGAGGCACCGGATTTGCACGTCAGAACAAGTTCAGGTGTATCTTCTGCTCTCTCTCAAAAAAAAAAGCTCAGGCACTCCATGTCAGAGTGGTGTGTGGCATGTCAAGTTTTTCACTCAAGGCACATTGACACCTGAGAGCCGCTTGCATGGCAAGTTGTACTACAATCATGGCGTCAAACCCTGAGAGCTACTTGCATGCCTATATATTAACCAATTAGACTGCTGGTTGTTGTTTTTTGAGATAGCTTACCAGGCTTGCTGCCTGGTGACCACCACGTCACGAAACATGCATATAAACTGCTGCCATCTCCTCTCCGTAAGCGATGTGGTCCTAATCAAAACCGTACTGTATTTTTGTAAACAAGAAATTGAGGACTTACGTGTGTGTCTTGATACGGCCCAAACGAAACGAAAAGCCCAGTGCCATAAAATCGTGTGACCCACCGGCCGTCAGCCCAGCTCGTGGACTGACATCATCGTTCTCGTGTTGATTTGCTAGGTATCTTCTTGGGGTCTCCGTGGTGGCGTTCGTGTACTCTGCGGCGCAGGAGGAACTTCGCCGGATGCGCCACGGCGTTGCCCATGCCAGCTTTCTTGATATCGCCGGCGATCAGGTGAAGTGTAGAGAACCTTGCTATGATCATTTTTGATATTGCATGTGTGTTTAGTTCTAACAATCACGTACTAACTGCCCTGTGATCTGCCTAGCTAGCCAATCCAGCAAGCACAAAAGAGAGAGAGAGAGAGAGAGAGAGAGAGAGAGAGAGAGAGAGAGAGAGAGAAGAGACAAAGTTCAGAGTTGCTCGTGGCATCTGAAGATCAGATGTTTGCATGACGACCCAAGTTGCCAAGAGAGCATTTTCATCACCACTTTGTTGGGTTTTCAGGGTGTGAGAGGCTCGAACTCTCGACCTCAGTATCACTCACCTATAGCTATGAGACCTACGCGCTAGCCAACTGCGCCACCACCCAATGATGATTGCTACCTAATGACAGCCTTACTAAGGCTTGCTTATTCGATGGTGCTTGAAACCCCGGTTACTTACATGCCAAGACTGGATGGGTACTAGTTGATCAATTCAATCTGCAGAAGTGGGCGATGCTATGAAATTCATCTTGGAGAAAAGGTTCAAGCAAATATTTTCTTTTTGATGTTTCTTTCTTACATAGAGAAGAATATGGACATAGATGTACACAACCCTTGATGGGTTCCACTGCCTCCTGCCGGCCGCGCCGCTAGTCCAGCCGGTCTTCGGTCGCCTTAGGCTACGGTGGCGCGATGCATGCCGGTCCTTGACGGCAGGAGGACTCTTTTTTTAGATAATTCTTCGTATTTTGTTAGGGTTTGTGTCCTGCTCAGAAAAACAAGGCAACGAGACCT
>NC_057797.1:47643827-47645930 GCF_018294505.1 Triticum aestivum
CCGATCTGGTCATAGTTCGTCTACATTCACGTGTCTTCAGGTTGGATCCTTCCAATCTACTCTTCAACGGCGACGGTTGCTATTCTGGTGCGCTGGTTATATGGGGGCTTAGCATGACACCAGCACGCTTTAGGCTCGCTTCAATACTTGTAGTCGTTGCAAGGTGGTTTACGGATCTGGATGTAATTTTCATTATTTTTTATGTTTGTTGTACTGCCATGATTGAAGATGAATAGATCAAAAAAAATTCCAAAAAAAAGATGTGCACTACTCAAGGTAAGGGCATCTCCGGCGCAGACCCCCAAACACTGAATTTATCCGCGGACCGGTGGGGGACCAATACGCGGACACTGATGCGGGACCAAAGGAGACAAATTACATGCAAACCAGATAATTTTCATCTAAACCGGACGAAAACACTTATATTTCAGACATATTTGAACTAAAATATAGCTGACTAGGCTAGCTTATTCTAACCTAGTCTATGACCGGCCTTCTCAACGCCCGTTTCCCACCCCATATCTTCCCTATGTCCAGCAACAAGCTCACGGGAACACCGTGAGCCCTAGAGAATATGCTTCGGCGGGAGGGGAAGAATAACATCCACCTCCATGTAGCCCAAATCAGTGGTTGGTTTTAGAACGGTGATGGTGGCATATGCCTTCACGAACTTGGCAAGACGCCGGCTATGAGGCCCGGCGCAACGGCCTGTGGCCTTCTTGGGACCCGAGCGGCGGTGGCCGCCTTTGGTCTACTCATCCTCACTGCCGGTGGTGCCCATGGACATGCCGGCTTCATCATCATGGCGGCAGGGCGCAACCGACATGGAGCTAGCAGTGTCGTCCGTGTCGTCGTAAACTTGCGCCGCCACCTCATCGATCTCCGCATAGGCGCCTTTTTTCTCTGCCCGCAAGATGCGATGCCGCATTTGCTCATGGTGGATTTCGCGGGTGGCGCGGTAGGACATGAGCAAAGCCTCCTGCTGGTGCACGTCCACGGCCACCATGATGACTATGTCATCGACTTGCTCCTGTGCGTGCCATTGCTTGTCCGCCACGATGACCTTGTCGTCCTCTGGTGCCTCGCCCATGGTGATGCCGGCTAGACCAGCAATGAGGGTGGCGTCGGCTTTTCCTCCGTTGGCTCGTGAGCGTCGCAGCCATCCAGAGAGCTCGCTGGAAAGCCAACATGTATTCGGCTAGCTCAACAGGCCAGCCATCTGGCAGCAATACCGGAGAGCTGCTTATTCTGCTCGCTGGTGATGTCGTGTCATGGGGCTTCAGAGCTCGAGGCCATGGCAGGTGCATAGAGGAGATGGAGAGCGGAGCTATCGTGCAGCTTTTGCCCAAAGCCTAGCCACGTTTAAATAGCGGGCAGATGCCATGTCGCTCGGGGCGTCGGAGTAGGTTTCTCAGTTGACACACCGGTTTAATGGAGGAAGGTGTAACACCCCGGATGTAACTTTCCCAATTTGTACTCCAACTCTTGCCGTTTTCGGTGTTAAGTTATTTTATTTTCTCGGGTTCGGGTCTTCGTCTCCGTGTGTTGTTATCGTTGTCATGCATCTCATATCATGTCATCATGTGCATTGCATTTGCATACGTGTTTGTCTCATGCATTCGAGCCTTTTCCCCGTTGTCCGTTTTGCATTCCGGCGCTTCGTTCTCCTCCGGTGGTCATTTCTACCTTTCTTTCGTGTGTGGGGATTAAACATTTCCGGATTGGACAAAGACTTGCCAAGCGGCCTTGGTTTACTACCAGTAGACCGCCTGTCAAGTTTCGTGCCATTTGGACTTTGTTTGATACTCCAACGGTTAACCGAGGGACCGAAAAGGCCTCGTGTGTGTTGTAGCCTAACGCCCCTTCAAGTTGGCCCAAAACCCACCTAAGCCTTCTCCATCATCTAGATCGTTCGATCACGATCGCCTGACCGAAAACCGCACCTCATTTGGACTCTCCTAACTCCTCCTATGCCTATTTAAAGACCCCTCCGAATCCGGATCTTCTTCTTCCCCCGAAACCCTAAAATTCTACCCGCGCCGGCCGGACACGTCCGCCCCGACCGGACGCATCGCCGCTGCCGCCCGCAGCCAGTGGCGTGGC
>NC_057797.1:47646481-47659224 GCF_018294505.1 Triticum aestivum
GCTGCCCGCCGCCGCACCGCCTCCCGCGCCCTTCTCCGGCCACCGCGGCCCGCAGCTCCGGCGAGAGCCCCGGCGGTCCTCGATCTGCGTGCCCCGATCCAGATCCGGTGAACAGTAAACCCTAGATCCGGAGGTTGTTTTTCTCCCGTCCCAGAAATTCCAGATCCAAGTGCTCTTGTTCATTGCCTCGTAACTTTGCATCCGTAGCTCCGATTCATGCATATAGCATATCAAAATGTTCATCCCAAGGAGTACATCATTTCATTCCGCTGCGTCATTTTCATTTGAGGTCATCTTGATGCCCGAAATGCTGTTAGAAGAGGGCTACTTGAGATAATTGTCAGATCTGCTACTCCATTTAGACTTTTGTCATTATTGCCATGATTATTGTGTGCATGATATGCCCTGATGCTCTACATATGTTTTGTTAAGGGTTTTGCCATCTCTCCAGAGGTGCAACCCATGTATTTTTGTGATGTGTGTGGTGCCTAGTGCAAGCTTCCAAAGTGGTGCACTTGCTAATTCTGTTTTCAGGGACTTAGCATTTCCACTAAGTCCTTGAGCTGTTTAGTTCATGATGCCATATGTTCATGTTGTTTCCTAGTGATCCGTGCCTCTTTTGAGGATGATCAGTAAGGATGTTTTATTAATCTTGTAGTGCTCTATCCATCCATGTCTTTGTTTCCAATTACGGAGCACTCTAGCTTGAGTCAATCGAGCTCTACTTTTGCTACTTTGTGAATCTGAGCAGATTGTCAACTTGTTTGCAATTTTGCCGATGTTGTTGTAGTTGATTCGTGCATGCTATGTTATTGTTCTTGCCATGTCTAGATTGCATTTTGTGTGTTCTTGATATATGTATGCTTATCTTGTCATGACTTGCACCGTAGTGAGTGCATCGAGCTCGTATACATGCCTACTTGAGTTATGTTTCAGCATGTGCCAGTTTTCAGTAAGTCTGAAAACTGATTATGTTTTTGCTATGTTCACATGCTTGTTAATATATTTTTTGATCCCTTTTAGCTCAAGGTCACTAAGGGACTTTTGTTAAGTTTTTTGAGTAGCTCCATACCATATTTTACTTTGCCATGTTCAGGTCCTGTAGCATGTAGTTTTGTTGCTTCGAAGAGTGCTACTTGGTCTGAAATTTTAGACAAGTGTTAATTTCACTAAGTCTGAGATCTGTTTACCATATGCATTTTTGCCATGCTTGTTTTAACCTGCTAATGGATGAATTGGCCGTAGCTCAGTGCTAGACTTTTGTTAAGCATCTTGAATGCATCCCTGCCATGTATTTTGTTGTCATGTTTGGGTGCTGTAGCATGTTCATCTCATTGCATTTAGATGGCTACTTGCTGTAATTCGCAAACCGGTGTCATATTTGAATCGCTTGCCATTTTCAAACCGTAACTCCGATTCCGGCGTTCTTTATATTGTTTTCAAGCGATTTCATCTCATCTTTCCAGTGGCACACTTGGATTTTCAAGTTGAGGCCAGGTTCGTGCATTTCCTGTCACATCTTGCATATGCCTCCCGCATTGCATCCCGCATAGCATACCATGTTTGCATCCTCTTGTTTGATTCTTGCACGTGGTTGATTGTGTTCTTGTTGCTTGTTTGTCTTGTTTGGGTAGAGCCGGGAGACGAGTTCGCTAACGAGGAGCCCGTTGAGTTTGCTTTCGAGTATCCAGTCAACTCTAACAACTTTGCAGGCAAGATGATCATACCCTCGAAATCACTACTATCTTTGCTATGCTAGATTGCTCGCTCTTTTGCTATGCCAATGCTACGATGCCTACCACTTGCTTTCAAGCCTCCCAAATTGCCATGTCAAACCTCTAACCCACCATGTCCTAGCAAACCGTTGATTGGCTATGTTACCGCTTTGCTCAGCCCCTCTTATAGCGTTGCTAGTTGCAGGTGAAGATTGGAGGATGTTCCTTGTTGGAACATTTATTTACTTGTTGGGATATCATTATATTACCATGTCATCTTAAATGCATCTATATACTTGGTAACGGGTGGAAGGCTCGGCCTCTCGCCTAGTGTTTTGTTCCACTCTTGCCGCCCTAGTTTCCGTCATATCGGCGTTATGTTCCCGGATTTTGCGTTCCTTACGCGGTTGGGTTATAATGGGAACCCCTTGATAGTTCGTCTTGATTAAAGCTTTTTTAGCAATGCCCAACCTTGGTTTTACCATTTGCCACCTAGCCTCTTTTTTTCCCTTGGGTGATGTGACCATCTATGCCAAGACTACTGTCACTCGTCCAAGAAATATTAAAGTTACACCGATGCGTGAGAAGTTGACCGTGATAGTTCCAAAAGGGAAAGAAGCTGGTATTTTAGAAGCTTTTTTCATATATATACAGATTGGTTCTATGATACTTCAGATTTTTCCACCGCAAGATGAAGTTAAACCAAATTTTAGGACTCCACCAAAGAAGCTGTGATCCGATCGGCACAAGAAATACTAGTTTTGTTAGCTTGGTATTATAGTAGAGTCCAAAGGTTGCACAAGTACTAGTTACGTATACGTTTTAAGTCTAGGTTAGTTGGAAGGTGATCAGCATTGCCGGAGTATTAATTAGTCAAATCTTATTTTGTTTGGATAGGAGAGTCCGTTTCAGATTCGCTTACATGGAGTCGGTTGAGAAGTGCCTGCGCGCACGTTATAAAAGCAGGGATACGCTGTGTAAAGAAGGTCAAGTTTTGTTTCATCGTGAGTTCAATAATAGTCAGAAAACGTCCTATGTCAAGGGACACCAAATATTGTCTTCGTTGCTGATCCATTGGGATTTTGTTGCTGCTGCGCGTGGAGCCGATCTAATCTACTCAACGCTAGTTTCTTTTGATCTTACGGTCTTGCATATTTGCTCGATCGGAATTTCTTGTGCTATTGCCAGTATCGTGAAAGATCGGGCCGACGAACGACTCGCCATCTAGTTGAGTCTTCATCAAGTGGTATTCAGAGCTAAGGTTGTTCACGGTACTGTGTTGATTAAGATGTCAACCTCGGCCGACATGGGTGACGAGGTTGCTGCTGATTCTGAGGAAATAGTGCGTCCAGTGTATGCGGATGATATTCCTCAAAATATTCGGGATGGTTTTGACCACACATGCAACTACATCAAGCAATGTCATGACGCGCTCGGCAAAAGGATAGATGTCCTGATCACTCAGTTCGATGGTTTGGCAGACATCATCAATATGCCGGCAGTGACTTCTGCACCACCACAGACTGCTCCGGCTGCTCCACTGTATTATGCACCACCAGCTCGCGACGGATATGCTAGCGTGCATGATCGCTGTCTGGCGGCACACCCTCATGCTGGAGATGATGGTTTCGGTGATGGCATTGACCACGCGGGGTACGCGCCACGACCACGACACTCTGAGCCTCGTCCCGAAATATCCATTCGTGGTGGAGTGCATGACCGAGTTGGTCAAGCTGTGCATGTGCCTTTGGATGATGGAATTGGGCGCATAAAAATTTCAATCCCTTCGTTCTCCGGCAAGTGTGAACCAGAAGGCTATTTGGAGTGGGAGATGCGTGTTGATCAAATTTTTGATGCCCATCATTATAGCAAGGAGAAGAAAGTTCAACTTGCTGGAATTGAGTTTACCAGTTACGCGCTAATTTGGTGGAATCAAATTTGTCGTTCAAGACATCGCCCGACGACTTGGCGAGGTATGAAAGAATTCATGAGGCGCCGTTTTGTTCCTGAGCACTATAAAAGAGATATGTACAACAAGTTGCAGCGGCTCTCTCAAGGTAATTTGAGTGTTGATGAATATTACAAGGAGATGGAATTGCTTATGATACGTACAGGGACAACGGAGGATTCGGAGGCGACCATGTCACGTTTCTTTAACGGGCTAAATATCGAGGTGCAGGAACGTGTTGAGATGGTGGTCTACTACAACATACAAGATCTTGTGCATCAAGCTGTGCGTGCGGAACAACAGATTAAGCGGCGCCAAGTCAACACAGTTCCCAGTACCACTTTGAACACATGGCGACGCTCCCAGCATCAGAGTGAGGATATCGGTCCTAGCTCGAGGACGGCAACATCAAATCGCCCTCATGGTTCCGTGCAAAAGAATGCTTCAAAATCAGGACCATCGAGGGTTGATTCTAGTGCACAATCGACCAATCGTTCCAGTGACATAGAGTGTTTCAAGTGTGGAGGAAGGGGACATATGAAGCGTGAATGTCCTAATGAGAAGAGAGTATTGCTCACAAAAGATGGCTATGCATCCGCGAGTGATGAAGAGGCAGTTTCTGACACTTCTAGTGAAAAATTTGAAGATGCTGAGAAGGTGACTGCTAGTTTTGAAGCTGCTGAATCATATCCGTCCTTAATGGTGCAGCGTGTGCAAGAGGATCGCATTGAGGATAAGGGGTAGCATTGGAATATTTTTCAGACTCAATGCAAGATCAACAACACCAATTGCAAGTTGATCATCGACAGTGGAAGCTACACTAATGCAGTCAGCAAGGACTTGGTGGATGCTTTTTCTTTACCAACCTGGAAGCACCCACAACCACACTATGTCGAATGGTTATATCAGTCAGGCAAACTGAAAGTTACTCACAAGGTGCGCATCAATTTTTCGGTTGGCAATTATATCGATACAGTTATCTGTGATGTTCTACCAATGGATGCATGCCATTTGTTGTTGGGGAGGCCATGGCAATATGATCATCGAGCTACACATGATGGGAGGTCCAACACTTATTCCTTTTGGGACTCTGGAAGGCGACGTATGTTACAACCGATGTTCTCTAGTGCAATCAAGAACGATGTCTGTAAGATCCCTAAAGGTCTCTTGAAGCCAAGGATGGCTTCATTTCAAGAGGGGCAGGATGATGTGACCATCTATGCCAAGACTACTGTCACTCGTCCAAAAAATATTAAAGTTACACCGATGCGTGAGAAGTTGACCGTGACAGTTCCAAAAGGGAAAGAAGCTGGTATTTTAGAAGCTTTTTTCATATATACAGATTGGTTCTCTGATACTTCAGATTTCTCCACCGCAAGATGAAGTTAAACCAAATTTTAGGACTCCACCGAAGAAGCTGTGATCCGATCGGCACAAGAAATACTAGTTTTGTTAGCTTGGTATTATAGTAGAGTCCAAAGGTTGCACAAGTACTAGTTACGTATACGTTTTAAGTCTAGGTTAGTTGGAAGGTGATCAGCATTGCCGGAGTATTAATTAGTCAAATCTTATTTTGTTTGGATAGGAGAGTCCGTTTCAGATTCGCTTACATGGAGTCGGTTGAGAAGTGCCTGCGCGCACATTATAAAAGCAGGGATACGCCGTGTAAAGAAGGTCAAGTTTTGTTTCATTGTGAGTTCAATAATAGTCAGAAAACGTCCTATGTCGAGGGACACCAAATATTGTCTTCGTTGCTGATCCATTGGGATTTTGTTGCTGCTGCGCGTGGAGCTGATCTAATCTACTCAACGCTAGTTTCTTTTCATCTTACGGTCTTGCATATTTGCTCGATCGGAATTTCTTGTGCTATTGCCAGTATCGTGAAAGATCGGGCCGACGAACGACTCGCCATCTAGTTGAGTCTTCATCATTGGGTTTCCGGAGCTCGAGGGTCATCTTATTTTAAACCCCCCCGGGCCAGTGCTCCTCTGAGTGTTGGTCCAAACAGAGCCACTTGCAGCGCCACCTCGGGGCAACTCGAGGGTTGGTTTTAGTTGTACGTAGTGTTCATCTGAGTGTGCTCTGAGAACGAGATATGTGCAGCTCCTATCGGGATTTGTCGGCACATTCAGGCGGTGTTGCTGGTCTAGTTTTAACCTGCCGAAATGTCTTGAAGAACCGAGGTACCTAGTCTGATCGGAACGTCTCGGGAGGAGGTCTATTCCTTTATTGACCACGAGAGCTTGTCATGGGCTAAGTTGGGACCCCCTGCAGGGATTTAAACTTTCGAAAGTCGTGCCCGCGGTTATGGGCAGATGGGAATTTGTTAATGTCCGGTTGTAGATAACTTGAACCTTAACTTAATTAAAATGAATCAACGGGGTGAGTTACCGTGATGGCCTCTTCTCGGCGGAGTCCGGGAAGTGGACACGGTGTTGGAGTAATGTTTGTCGCAGGATTGCCCTCTTTAGTTATGCGTTCACGATTTGCCTTCTCTTCTCGCTCTCTTTTGCGAATAGGATAGCCACCATATATGCTAGTCGCTTGCTGCAGCTCCACATATTTACCTTGCCATTCCTATTAAGCTTAAATAGTCTTGATCGCGAGGGTGCGAGATTGCTGAGTCCCTGTGGCTCACAGATTACTATTACACCAGATGCAGGGCCTGATGATTCCGCTCCAGGTGACGCGCTCGAGTTCAAGTGGGAGTTCGACGAGGACTCTCAGCGTTACTATGTTTCCTTTCCTGATGATCAGTAGTGGTGCCCTGTTGGGGGTGTTCGGGACTGTGTCGCATGTTGGGTTATCTTTTATTTTGGCGCCGTAGCCTGGCCATGAGTGTTTGGATGATGTAATGTTATTTATGTACTTGATTTACGTGGCGAGTGTAAGCCAACTATGTTATCCCTTTTTATTATCTATATTACATGGGATGTTTGTGATGATTGCCTGACTTGCGACATATGCCTTCAATGCGATTATGCCTCTAAGTCGTGCCTTGACACGTGGGAGATATAGTCGCATTGAGGGTGTTAGAAGTTGGTAATCAGAGCCTTCCCTGACCTTAGGAGCCCCATTGCTTGATCGTTTTTAGCGGCCGAGTTGTGTCTAGAAAAATGTTTTGAGTTATTTAGGAATTATATATCGGAGAGTTTAGGAATTCTTTTACTTCCCAGTCTCCTCATCGCTCTGTTAAGGCATCCTGACGTAGAGTTTTGACTCTTCTCTTCTCAAATTTTACTAAAAAAAATTTTAGGATCACGCGGGTATCTTGGAATCGTTCCGATGGTTTTATGATGAGAACATTGTCTTGGTGCCTCCTGTCAGTTGTTTTGTGGAAGTGTCCCGGGGAGTTGAGCTCTGAGGTGTTGTCATCATAATTTTATCGTTGCAGTTTCGGAATACCTGAGTTTAGTACGCCGACATCGAAAATCTCTTTATGCAGTTCGTTGGTGAGATAACCTCGACATCACCCAGTACTGGGGCGGGAGTTCGGGAGTATCGCCATAACTTGTATAACGGATGCTTTTCGAAGGTTGAGGTAGATGGTTTCCGAAGTTTTTCTCGGTTATGTGTTGAAGGATGGATACAGCTGGATGTAGGATTTGCTAGATTTGGGTGAGATATTATGCTTCCCCTGTATCCCCAACACCTGATTGCATAAACGGAAAGGTTCGGGAGTTTCATAGGTGGGAATTCTAGTAGCTCTAGTTTTTCTTCCACGGATATTGGTTTGAGATTGGGATTTCTTACCGATTATTCGTTCTTGATCCGTACCTTGTTGATTTATTTCTCTACCTGAATTCTACGTGGCTTCTCAATTTATGGATATGTGACCATTTCAAGAGTAATGCATTCGTTCATTTTGTTCGGATGCGAAGACTATATGTTGCAATTTTCATTTCGTTGGATTCAGCTTCAATATTTGTCTGTTGATGTGCTAATGGATGTCAACCTCTTCAGGATGGCTCCTCCAACATGCACGAATCCGAATCCTTATCCGCCACCACCTCCACCTCCTTCGGAGGCATGGCAAGCTGTGATGGCCGCAACCAATGCAAACACACAGTTGATCATGCAAATTCTCCAAGAGCGCAATCAAGGCAACCAAGGGAATCAAGGCAACAATCAGAATCACTTTGCTACACTCAACCAGTTCCTTGCTAATGGGCCAAAGACTTTCAGCAATTGTGTTGAGGCAACCGATGCTGACGATTAGCTTGTGGATCTGTGCAAGCATTTCGAGTGCAGTAACGTCAGGCCTGAGGATTTCGTCAAGTTCGCTTCCTTCCAACTCAAAGATCAAGCTGCAGAATGGTTCCAGCAGTACAAGGATTCCAGAGGTGGACGTGTGATCACTTGGGATGAATTCCGTCAAGATTTCCGAGCTCATCATATTCCTCAGAGTGTGGTTGAAAGTAAGCGTGAGGAATTCCGCAACCTGAAGCAAGGCTCTTTGTCTGTCTATGACTACAACAAGTTGTTCCAGAAGCTCGCCCGCTTTGCCAAGCAGGACGTCCCTGATGAGAAAAGCATGATATACCAGTTCAGGGGTGGTCTCAGAGAAGAAATCCAGCTAGCTCTTGTTCTCTTTGAGCCCTTGAGGTACGATGAGTTCTACAACATGGCATTGAAGCAAGAGGCCGCTCAGTTGAGGTGTGATGCTTCCAAGAAGCGAGTCAGAGATGTTACTCCTTCTTCCTCTACTCAAGTGGCCAAGCAGCAGAAGTATTGGCTTCCTCCTCCTCCGTTCCGTCAGCCGTATCAGCAGAAGAGCAAAGGTGGCAGTGGTTCTTCCCACCCACCCAACCCTGGCTTTCAGAACAAGACTTCATCTCAAGCTCCAAGATCGAGTGCTCCGTACCACCGTCCGCTTTCAGAGGTCACGTGCAACAAGTGCCAACAGAAGGGTCACTATGCCAACAAGTGTTTCAACCAGAGGCGCCTCCCTCCTCCTCCTCCTGTCAGATCGGCAAGTACAGCTGTGGTCAAGCATAACCCCAAGCACGCCAAGGTCAACTTGCTGAATGCAGCTCAGGCAGAGGACTCGCCAGATGTGATTATGGGTAACCTTCCTGTTAACGATGTTCCTGCAAAAGTTCTTTTTGACACTGGTGCATCGCTTTCTTTTATTTCAACACCATTTGTGGCCAAGCATGATTTTGTGACCGAAAGGATTCCTATTCCGTTGAAGATTGTGTCTCCGGGCAAGCAAATGACTTCTAACAATTGCGTCCCGGATGTCTCTATCACGTTGGGCGATTACAAGTTTCTCTCTTCTCCGGTGGTTCTTGGTAACTCGGATATTGATCTTATTCTCGGGATGGATTGGCTTTCTAAGCACAAGGCTCAGCTTGATTGTGCAGCCAAACAGATTCAATTGACTCATTCGTCTGAGGATGTAATTGTCTTTGCCGCTCGTGATGATACCATCCGTCTGTTTTCTCTCAATGAGAAGGGTGAACTGGATGCCATCTCGCAAATTCCAGTCGTTTAAGAATATCAAGACATCTTTCCAGAAGAGCTTCCAGGAATGCCTCCGCACCGGCCAGTTGAATTCGTCATTGATCTTGAGCCCAGTACGGAACTTGTGTGCAAGCGTCCTTACAAGCACGGACCTGAAGAGTTGAAGGAGCTGAAGAAGCAACTCGATATTCAAGAAAGAATGGGTCTCATCCGGCCTAGTTCTTCTCCGTGGGGTTGTGGTGTTCTCTTTGTGAAGAAGAAGGATGGAACGGACCGACTTTGTGTTGATTACCGTCCATTGAACAAGAAGACCATCAAGAATAAATACCCACTTCCCAATATCAACGAGCTGTTCGAACAACTCAAAGGTGCCCAAGTATTCTCCAAGCTTGATCTCCGTATGGGTTATCATCAGATTCGAATCCGTGAGCAAGATATTCCCAAGACGGCCTTCAGGACAAGCTATGGTTCATATGAGTACACTGTAATGTCTTTTGGCCTCGTCAACGCTCCTCCGACGTTCTCTCACATGATGAACTTCATCTTCAACGCCTACACCAATGACTTCGTTTTGGTCTATCTCGATGACATTTTGGTTTTCTCGAAGAACAAGGAAGATCATGCCAAGCACTTATGTTTGGTGCTTGATAAGCTCAGAGAACATCAGTTCTACACCAAGTTCTCCAAGTGCGAATTTTGGCTTGATGAGGTTCTTTATCTTGGTCATATCATCTCCGCCAAGGGCATTGCCGTGAATCCTGAGAAGGTGTCTGTAATTGTGAATTGGAAACCTCCTCAGAACGTGAAGCAACTCCGTAGCTTCCTCGGTCTCGCAAGCTACTGCCGAAGATTCGTTGAAAACTTTTCTAAGATCGCGAAGCCTCTCTCAAATCTTCTCCAGAAGCACGTCAAGTACGTTTGGTCTCCGGAGTGTGACATTGCTTTCAACACATTGAAAGAGAAATTGATCACTGCTCCAGTTCTGACTCCGCCTGATGAATCCAAACCATACGAGGTCTTTTGTGATGCCTCTCTCCAAGGTCTTGGCGCAGTGTTGATGCAAGAGAAGAAAGTTGTTGCTTATACATCTCGCCAGTTGAAGCCCAATGAAAAGAACTACCCCACTCATGATCTCGAGTTGGCGGCAGTTGTGCATGCTCTTTTGACTTGGAAACATCTCTTATTGGGAAGAAAAGTGGACATTTTCACTGATCACAAGAGTCTCAAGTACATCTTCACTCAGCCTAATCTCAACCTCAGGCAAACTCGATGGGTCGAAATGATTCAAGAGTATAATCCGAGTATCGAGTATACTCCTGGCAAGGCCAATGTGATTGCTGACGCATTGAGCAGGAAGGCTTATTGCAACAGTCTGATTCTCAAGACTTATCAACCCGAGCTTTGTGAAGCTTTCCGCAAACTTAATCTGCAAGTTGTTCCTCAAGGTTTCCTCGCCAACCTTCAAGTCTCTCCTACCTTGGAAGACCAAATTCGCCAAGCCCAACTTCTTGATGCTATGGTGAAAAAGGTGAAGATTGGGATTGCCAAGAGCCAACCCAAGTACAAGTGCTACCGCCTTGATGACAAGGACACTCTCTTCTTTGAGGATCGTATTGTTGTGCCCAAAGGTGAACTTCGTAAAGTGATCATGAACGAGGCTCACAATTCTCTCCTCTCCATCCACCCTGGGAGCATGAAGATGTATCAGGACTTTAAGCAGGCTTATTGGTGGACTCGAATGAAACGCGAGATTGCTCAATTCGTGAATGAATGTGATGTCTGCAGAAGAGTGAAGGCAGAACACCAAAGGCCAGCTGGTCTCCTCCAACCTCTTGCCATTCCAGAATAGAAGTTTGACCACATTGAGATGGACTTCGTGACTGGGTTTCCAAAGTCCTAGCGTGGCAATGATGCTATATTCGTTGTCATCGACAAACTCACCAAAGTGGCTCATTTTTCTGCCTATCAAAGAGTCGATCACTGCAGCTCAATTGGCGGAACTCTACACCTCTCGAATTGTCTCTCTGGACGGTATTCCACAAGTGATCTCTTCAGACCGTGGCAGCATCTTTACCTCCAAGTTTTGGGATTCTTTTCAGAAGGCCATGGGCACGAACATCCGTTTCAGCACAGCTTTCCATCCTCAAACTAGCGGTCAAGTCGAGCGTGTCAACCAGATTCTTGAAGATGTGCTCAGGGCTTGTGTGATCTCCTTCGGCATGAAGTGGGAGGATTGTCTTCCTTATGCTGAATTCTCCTACAAGAACAGTTTTCAAGCAAGTTCAGGCAAGGCCCCATTTGAAATTCTATATGGCAGGAAGTGTCGTACCCCTCTCAACTGGTCTGAAACCGGTGAACGTCAGCTTTTGGGTAATGACTTAATCACAGAGGCAGAAGAAATGTGCAAAGTCATTCGAGATAACCTCAAAGCAGCCCAATCCTGTCAGAAGAGCTACTATGATAGTAAGCACCGTGATTTTGCTTTCGAGATCGGAGATCATGTTTACCTCCGCGTCTCTCCTATGAAAGGTACTCGTCGCTTCGGTATCAAAGGGAAGCTTGCCCCAAGATACGTGGGACCTTTCAAGATTGTCAGCAAGAGAGGCGATCTCGCCTATCAACTCGAGCTTCCTTCAAACTTTGCAAATGTTCATGATGTGTTCCATGTCTCTCAGCTCTGAAAGTGCTTCAAGACACCTGACCGCAACGTCAACTTCGAGGACATTGAGATCCAAGAAGATCTCTCCTATTGTGAGCACCACGTTGCTATTCTTGAAGAGACTGAACGCAAGACTCGCAACAAGTCAATCAAATTTCTCAAAGTTAAGTGGTCACACCATTCCGACCGTGAAGCTACCTGGGAACGAGAGGATCACCTCTGTTCTGAGTACCCGGTGTTCTTTCAGTCCTAGATCTTGGGACGAGATCCTTTCATAGTGGTGGAGTGTTGTAACACCCCGGATGTAACTTTCCCAATTTGTACTCCAACTCTTGCCGTTTTCGGCGTTAAGTTATTTTATTTTCTCGGGTTCGGGTCTTTGTCTCCGTGTGTTGTTATCATTGTCATGCATCTCATATCATGTCATCATGTGCATTGCATTTGCATACGTGTTCGTCTCATGCATTCGAGCCTTTTCCCCGTTGTCTGTTTTGCATTCCGGCGCTTCGTTCTCCTCCGGTGGTCATTTCTACCTTTCTTTCGTGTGTGGGCATTAAACATTTCCGGATTGGACCGAGACTTGCCAAGCGGCCTTGGTTTACTACCGGTAGACCGCCTGTCAAGTTTCGTGCCATTTGGACTTCGTTTGATACTCCAACGGTTAACCGAGGGACCGAAAAGGCCTCGTGTGTGTTGCAGCCCAACGCCCCTCCAAGTTGGCCCAAAACCCACCTAAGCCTTCTCCATCATCTAGATCGTTCGATCACGATCGCGTGGCCGAAAACCGCACCTTATTTGGACTCTCCTAGCTCCTCCTATGCCTATTTAAAGACCCCTCCGAATCCGGATCTTCTTCTTCCCCCGAAACCCTAAAATTCTACCCGCGCCGGCCGGACACGTCCGCCCCGACCGGACGCATCGCCGCCGCCGCCCGCAGCCAGTGGCGTGGCGCCAC
>NC_057797.1:47659611-47666462 GCF_018294505.1 Triticum aestivum
TCGCTGCCTCACGCGCCGCCCACCGCTGCACCGCCTCCGCGCCCCTCTCCGGCCACCGCGGCCCGCAGCTCCGGCAAGATCCCCGGCGGTCCTCAATCTGCGTGCCCCGATCCAGATCCGGTGAACAGTAAACCCTAGATCTGGAGGTTGTTTTTCTTCCAAGTCCCAGAAATTCCAGATCCAAGTGCTCTTGTTCATAGCCTCGTAACATTGCATCCCTAGCTCCAATTCATGCATATAGCATATCAAAATGTTCATCTCAGAGAGTACATCATTTCATACCATTGCATCATTTTCATTTGAGGTCATCTTGATG
Source organism: Triticum aestivum (assembly GCF_018294505.1). Taxonomy (NCBI): domain Eukaryota; kingdom Viridiplantae; phylum Streptophyta; class Magnoliopsida; order Poales; family Poaceae; genus Triticum; species Triticum aestivum. The sequence continues at coordinate 47,659,928 of NC_057797.1, forward strand.
CCCGAAATGCTGTTAGAAGAGGGCTACTTGAGATAATTGTCAGATCTGCTACTCCATTTAGACTTTTGTCATTTTTCCCATGATTATTGTGTGCATGATATGCCCTGATGCTCTACATATGTTTTGTTAAGGGTTTTGCCATCTCTCCAGAGGTGCAACCCATGTACTTTTGTGATGTGTGTGGTGCCTAGTGCAAGCTTGCAAAGTGGTGCACTTGCTAATTCTGTTTTCAGGGACTTAGCATTTCCACTAAGTCCTTGAGCTATTTAGTTCATGATGCCATATGTTCATGTTGTTTTCTAGTGATCCATGCCTCTTTTGAGGATGATCAGTAAGGATGTTTTATTAATCTTGTAGTGCTCTATCCATCCATGTCTTTGTTTGCAATTAAGGAGCACCCTAGCTTGAGTCAATCGAGCTCTACTTTTGCTACTTTGTGAATCTGGGCAGATTGTCAACTTGTTTGCAATTTTGCCGATGTTGTTGTTGTTGATCCGTGCATGCTATGTTATTGTTCTTGCCATGTCTAGTTTGCATTTTGTGTGTTCTTGATAAATGTATGCTTATCTTGTCATGACTTGCACCGTAGTGAGTGCATCGAGCTCGTAAACATGCCTACTTGAGTTATGTTTCAGTATGTGCCAGTTTTCAGTAAGTCTGAAAACTGATTATGCTTTTGCTATGTTCACATGCTTGTTAATATATTTTTTGATCCCTTTTGGCCCAAGGTCACTAAGGGACTTTTGTTAAGTTTTTTGAGTAGCTCCATGCCATATTTTACTTTGCCATGTTTAGGTCCTGTAGCATGTAGTTTTGTTGCTCCGAAGAATGGTACTTGGTCTGAAATTTCAGACAAGTGTTAATTTCACTAAGTCTGAGATCTGTTTACCATATGCATTTTTGCCATGCTTGTTTGAACCTACTAATGGATGAATTGGCTGTAGCTCAGTGCTAGACTTTTGTTAAGCATCTTGAATGCATCCCTGCTATGTATTTTGTTGTCATGTTTGGGTGCTGTAGCATGTTCATCTCATTGCATTTAGATGGCTACTTGCTGTAATTCGCAAACCGGTGTCATATTTGAATCGCTTGCCATTTTCAAACCGTAACTCCGATTCCGGCGTTCTTTATATTGTTTTCAAGCGATTTCATCTCATCTTTCCAGTGGCACACTTGGTTTCCAAGTTGAGGCCAGGTTCATGCATTTCCTGTCACATCTTGCATATGCCTCCCGCATTGCATCCCGCATAGCATACCATGTTTGCATCCTCTTGTTTGATTCTTGCACGTGGTTGATTGTGTTCTTGTTGCTTGTTTGTCTTGTTTGGGTAGAGCCGGGAGACGAGTTCGCTAACGAGGAGCCCGTTGAGTTTGCTTTCAAGTATCCAGTCAACTTTGACAACTTTACAGGCAAGATGATCATACCCTCGAAATCACTACTATCTTTGATATGCTAGATTGCTCGCTCTTTTGCTATGCCAATGCTACGATGCCTACCACTTGCTTTCAAGCCTCCCAAATTGCCATGTCAAACCTCTAACCCACCATGTCCTAGCAAACCGTTGATTGGCTATGTTACCGCTTTGCTCAGCCCCTCTTATAGCGTTGCTAGTTGCAGGTGAAGATTGGAGGATGTTCCTTGTTGGAACATTTATTTACTTGTTGGGATATCATTATATTGCCATGTCATCTTAAATGCATCTATATACTTGGTAACGGGTGGAAGGCTCGGCATCTCGCCTAGTGTTTTGTTCCACTCTTGCCGTCCTAGTTTCCGTCATATCGGCGTTATGTTCCCGGATTTTGCATTCCTTACGCGGTTGGGTTATAATGGGAACCCCTTGATAGTTCATCTTGATTAAAGCTTTTTCAGCAATGCCCAACCTTGGTTTTACCATTTGCCACCTAGCCTCTTTTTTTCCCTTGGGTTTCTGGAGCTCGAGGGTCATCTTATTTTAAACCCCCTCGGGCCAGTGCTCCTCTGAGTGTTGGTCCAAACAGAGCCACTTGCAGCGCCACCTCGGGGCAACTCGAGGGTTGGTTTTAGTTGTATGTAGTGTTCATCTGAGTGTGCTCTGAGAACGAGATATGTGCAGCTCCTATCGGGATTTGTCGGCACATTCGGGCGGTGTTGCTGGTCTAGTTTTAACCTGCCGAAACGTCTTGAAGAACCGAGGTACCTAGTCTGATCGGAACGTCTCGGGAGGAGGTCTATTCCTTCATTGACCGCGAGAGCTTGTCATGGGCTAAGTTGGGACTCCCTGCAGGGATTTAAACTTTCGAAAGTCGTGCCCGCGGTTATGGGCAGATGGGAATTTTTTAATGTCCGGTTGTAGACAACTTGAACCTTAACTTAATTAAAATGAATCAACAGTGTGAGTTACCGTGATGGCCTCTTCTCGGCGGAGTCCGGGAAGTGGACACGGTGTTGGAGTAATGTTTGCCGCAGGATTGCCCTCTTTAGTTATGCGTTCGCGCTTTGCCTTCTCTTCTCGCTCTCTTTTGCGAATAGGATAGCCACCATATATGCTAGTCGCTTGCTGCAGCTCCACATATTTACCTTGCTATTCCAATTAAGCTTAAATAGTCTTGATCGCGAGGGTGTGAGATTGCTGAGTCCCTGTGGCTCACAGATTACTATTACACCAGATGCAGGGCCTGATGATTCCGCTCCAGATGACGCGCTCGAGCTCAAGTGGGAGTTTGACGAGGACTCTCAGCGTTACTATGTTTCCTTTCCTGATGATCAGTAGTGGTGCCCTGTTGGGGGTGTTCGGGACCGTGTCGCATGTTGGGTTATCTTTTATTTTGGAGCCGTAGTCGGACCATAAGTGTTTGGATGACGTAATGTTATTTATGTACTTCATTGACGTGGCGAGTGTAAGCCAACTATGTCATCCCTTTTTATTATCTATATTACATGGGATGTTTGTGATGATTGCCTGACTTGCGACATATGCCTTCAATGCGATTATGCCTCTAAGTCGTGCCTCGACACGTGGGAGATATAGTCGCATCGAGGGTGTTACAGAAGGCAAGGAGGGCAGATGTCGCTTCAATGCGGAGAGAAGGCGCATGCAGCGGGCGACGATGTCGGTCGGCGTGCCGCTTCACTGCCGGCTCCAGAGAGGTTGCGTCCGCTTTGGGCAGGCATGAATGCGGCGCCGTCTGCTGCGGGTGAGAAAGCGCGCGGCGAGGGAGAGTGTTTTGGGTGGGCCAATTTGTCAGAGGCGTGGATGGTAGCAGTCCGGACTCCCTCAAACCCCTCTCCCCCCCGGGTTTGCGGAAAAAACGATGTCCGCACTGGCCAACGGACGGATATATGACCCCGTTGGACGACAAAACATGATTCGACCGCATGGTTCGAACGTGTGCGGTCTGAGGGTCTGCGTTGGAGATGTCCTAATGTTGCATATTTGCAAGTGTGTTTGTCGTCATTTTTATGATCTCCGTTGCTTTTTACTGTGATTTTTCTTTTCTTTTTTGCAGGAGATTTTTACTATGATAAGTAGAGCCTAGTTCTAGCAGTAGGCAGCAAGGAAGAAAGCTAGAAGGTAAATGTGTGATGTTCATTGAGACGTAGCCAAAGAGCTACAAGGATATCATATTTTGACACATGTATTCACAAACACAATGAATCGTTGACAGATGTTGCTATCCATCGGGTTGAGTAGAGCTGAATCACCGTCTAGTTCATTTCACTACAGTAGCAAAATCTCTAATATTTTGATTTCCCTTTTAAGATAAAATGATCTACTCTTGTATCTAAAAATGTTGTTGCCTCACGCGTCCCATCCCCCTCCCCCTACCTCCCCCGCGCCACCTCTTCTGAGGCGACTCGGGGGCAAACCCTAATCGCCCCGACCCGCTCCTCCCTGTGCGTCCCCCCTCTCCGTTGCCGCCCGAGGTACTCACCGGCACCGCCGTGTGGTACTGGTGAAGGTGGCGGCGGGATCCAGGTGTCTCCTCCTCGGCGGGGAGCCTCGGATCCATGGCGGCGGCCCTGGCTGGTGGCACACGACGCAGCTTGGCGGTGGGCGGCGCCGGCGTGGACAGGTGGGCCACTTCCCTGGCCATGTGGATGGCGGGGAGGTGGTGGGCTTCGGCTGCGGCGGCGGTTCCTCGCTGGATGTTGGTGGCCATGGTGATATCCGGTGGCTAGAAGGGTTCCGGGGGAATCTCTTGGCCGGCGTGGCGGCCACTCCGATGGCAGTGCCTTTGGGTGTTGCTTCCCTCGTTGGAGGCTTCGGAGAGGACCTCCTTCCTTCCACCCCTCCCAGGAGCTCAGGTGAAAACCTCAGACCCCCTGTTCCAAGCGTCGACGACACCACGGTGGCGTGCTCCTTCCTGAAGGCGTTGCTCGGGGGCTGTTCAAGCGACGGTGGAAGTGGTGGCGGTTCAGTGTCGACACATGCATTCTGGTCAGCTTCATCTTTGAGGCTACGGCGATGTAGGCGACGCTCGTCTGGTGGAGCTACTGCCGATGGTCGAGGCATCGTCGGCAGTCTGCGCCATCAGGCTCGGGGTGCTCAGGAGGAAACCCCAGATCTGGGTCTTCCGGATCGGATGATGATGACGTTCTATCGCTTTCCCTTCTGGGGGCATCGTTGGGGAGCAAGTGCTGGCTGGAGGGATGGTGGAGTGGTGCTTCATCTCACACATTGATGGCGGCGAAGATCGATGGCATGGCGCTGTGGAGACTCGGCGTCCGATGCGCGGAGATGGGCTCGCGCAGGAGGAGGTTGCTGTCAGGCGTCATGGTGACGTCGATGGCAGAGTGACCAGACAAGGTAGAAGCCTCAATATGATCTCAAGACTTGTGGAAGATGGCGGCGACGACACACGAGTGCGTCTGACCGGATTGTGCCCCAGACCCGGTATGTAGCTCGGCTGGGGCTTCCGAATGAGTTTCGGCTTCCAGCTTTTGATGTTAGGCTTAGGTGAGTGGTTTGGGTAGTGGCCCAGCTAGCATGTCTTCATCATATTGGATAGGAGTAGCGGCATATGTTGCCAAGATGGTGGATTCGGGCATATTATTATAATACTTTATACGGTCCTCGAGAATAATCAATAAAGTCGCCGTATGCATTTCCCAGATGCAGAGGTCGGGGGTCATCCTCCTTTTCTAAAAAAAAAATCTAAAAATGTTGTCATAATTTGTGTCATGATTTTCAATGTTGGCGCAAAAAACTTAACAGCTAATTAGTGTTAATATATTATTTAAAATATTTTTGACTTTCCTAAATCTTCTCACACCAACAATCTTATGGTGTCTATGTTTTCATCAGGATGTTCTTGAAATTATCACCATTTTCTCTTTGTTCGTTGTTAGCCATAGTCACTGGCAATTAGTGCGTAAGGTGGCAACGTCCTTACACAACAGTGAGCACGGTTAACCACCTAAGGTTAGTACTGTGTCTATGTTCAACATTTTTAAACACGGCAATTAGTTATTGATCTACTAATTCTGTTTGCTCAACTCATCACGCTAAAACAATCTACAATTTTTTCGCTGGAAGAAATAATGTACTATCTATGCTAAAAACAAGTTATACTTTTGAAACAAATGCACACGTTGTGTTCTTACAATAAAGCAGTTACCATATTGCCGTACTTTTTTTTGGCGGTTTGTTGTACTTTTTTTTTCGTGACATACTTGGTGGCAAATAGCATGAAAACTCTCAAGGCCCCTAGATACGGTGGTGTGCATGATCGGTATTGCACCGTTGTTAAATCATTGTATATTGGTTTCCTCGTCTACATATAAACATTGATACATCCGTATTTAGACAAATCTAAAACAAGAATTTTAGGATGGAGGGAGTATTTTTTTGCCCAGTCACCATGCGTAAAGAAATTAGTTTCTAACAAGAATGGACTGAGAGGCCCGAGAGCAGCTGGGCTGCCTAAACCTATTCTATCGGGCTCATCATACCCTGAGAATTGCCAGCAAGCTTACAGATATGCCAATTATTCATGATGCTTTTTTAATAGCTTACCAGGCTTGATGCCTGGTGAACACCAAGTCACGAGCTGTGCATATAAACACCTTCCGTCAGCTCTCGCTAAGCGATGTGGCACTAAACCACGTCTTTCCTTTTTGAGCGGTGGCACTAACAAAGTACTAAAACGGTACGTTTCTCTTTAGCGCTGTGCACCTTTGGTACGGCCCAATCGAAAAGCCCAACACTGGGACGTTTAATTTGGGCTCGATGGGAGATCCTATTTCGCTGGCGTGCTTTTGGCCGGCCCATAAGTGGGGTGCGGCGCCCCTGTTTTCTTTTTTATTCTCTGTTTTCTCTTCTATACAGCATTGTTCGGGGTCTAAAAACAGTTCTGCATTTCAAATAATGGTCGAGCTTTTGAAACAAAAATAAAATTTAAAAATAATATAAATGAGTTTGAAAATTTGTTCTTGAATTAAAAAAATTATAATTTAAAAAGTTCTCGGAAATAAGAAATGATCATGATTTCCAAAAAAATCACGAAGTCATAATTTTTTTCATGATTTTGAATTAAAATACAGTATTAAAAA
>NC_057797.1:47666805-47670313 GCF_018294505.1 Triticum aestivum
ATGTCGTCAAATTTAAAATATGTTCACGGGTACATAAAAATGTTCATGAATTTGAAAAGTTCATTATTTAAGATAAGTGTTAACAAAATTGGGCAAATTATGTTTGAAAAACTAAAAAATTAAAAGAATAAAATAAAAAATAAAGCAAAAATAAAACAACGCACAAAAAAAGAGAAAACACGCCATTGGGTGCAGGGAGCTAGTGGTGCGCGTGTGGTCGCTAACCAGTGACCCGCGCGCCAAATATGATTGGTCCAAGCATGAAACGGAGCAGCAAAAAAATATGCAACGGAGCACAGATTTCTCAATACAGAAAAATATTGATAAGATACAATCGTTCGTGACCAGTTCAGCAATCGTCCCATGACGACCATAATTCACTAAGCAACGTGCAACTCGATTTTGTTCACGAGAAATCTTAAAAGGATTAAATACCCTACTCTCCAACAAGTCCTTCATCTCAGCAATAACTAGATGATAAACCGTGCGTTGCTGCAGAAAATATTGCCCAAAGTTGATGTTTTGCTCATCAACTGACTCTCCTAAAAGGATCCATAAAACAAACAATAAATGATTCTTATTTGAGCATACTTATTTGGCAAACTGATTGTGGACTGGTGATCCCCCGTAGCCCTCACGTCGTCGCCACTAGGGCGACTCGGGCGTCACCCTAAACCGCAGGGGGACACCGCCGGTCTAAGCCCGGGGCCCGACCGAGGTAGCGGAGGACATCTCCTCTTCCCCGCGGCTCTAGGGTTGTGCGGGGCCCCGAATCGTGTGGAGGCGCGTTCGATCCGATCGACACAACGGCAATGGCTATGGCGCGGCGGCCTTGGAGGCGGCGTGGGTTGCGGGCGCGTCGGCCAGCCCTATTCGGGCGGTGGCGCGCCATCTACCTTTGGATCAGCGGTGGCGACATGGAGGGCCTGGTGGTTGCGCTGGCGGCACCTCCGGTGAGATCTGTTCTGACCGTTGCAGCCGGGGTGGTGGTCATCTCTTCTGTCAGAGGTGGTCGGCCTGCGGCTGGGTGGTTGGATCTTGAGATTCATCATCTAGTCCTGGCTACGAGTCGGGAAGACATAGTTGCCGGTGAAAACCGAGCTGTTGGCGGGCGATGGTGGTGTTTTGCGTTGTTACCTAGATGAAGGCATCGCCGTGTAACTGTTGTCGACCCACTCGTGCTGCTTCGGGGGAAACCCTAGAATCCGGTCTTCCAGATCGATCGATGGTGGTACTACGGTGTCGTTTCTCTCTTGGGAGCATCGTTTGTGGAGCAGCTCTGGAAGACATAGGCAGGAGGTGGAGCGGCTTCGTCTTGCACGGAGCTTCGGTGGAGCTGTCAAAGTCATGCCCTGGCCGACAAGTACTATGCTGAGTCAAGCCTGGTTGGCAGGTGCTAAGCACGGCAAATCTTCCAGAATCTTCGCTTCTGGACGAACGAGCTCAGAGCGGTGGCGCCGTTGGACGCCGTGGTGGCGTCGACGGATGTCCGGACTGGCAAGGATGATGCGAATCTCTCTCCTGAAGACGGGTTAGTGGTCTGATGATGATGGCGGCTTTTAAAACGTGTGCATGTGGTGTGCTCTTTAGGTAGGCTGTAACGGCTGTTGGGCCCGATGAGTTATGTGGATGGATCGACGACGATACCGATTTTATATATGGGGAGTGAGAGCACTCCATATTATCGAGTTTGTAGGTGTGAGTGATGGCTTCGGGTGGATTGATGTATGTTCTTGTCAGACCTTTGTGGAATAACTAATAAAGATGGCTGCATGCATCGATTGATGCAGAAGCCGGGAGTTTAACCTCTTTCAAAAAAAATACTTTAGGATGATACATAAGTAACTAAGATCAAACCTCCAACTTATACCATCGAAAGCTCGGGCGGGGGAGGCTAGTATAGGATCTCACATTAGGTGAGATCAATGAGATCAACTATAAAAATTGTATTTAGACATTTCAAAATTTTCTGAAATTATTTGACAACATATCTATGGGGTGTGTCCGCAACCCTGAAAAAAACAGCTCAAAAATCTATGCACAATTAGAGAATCGAAAAAGGCATTCAAATGTGAATAGTGACATCTTTGGGTGAACAATATTTTAAAACTAATCAAATCCGATTTCTCCTTTTGTTTTTGTTAGTGTAGGATGAATTAGGAGCAATGACTTAATCATAGAGGCAGAGGAAATGTGCAAAGTCATTCGAGATAACCTCAAAGCAGCCCAATCCCGCCAGAAGAGCTACTATGATAGTAAGCACCGTGATTTGGCTTTCGAGATCGGAGATCATGTTTACCTCCGCGTCTCTCCAATGAAAGGTACTCGTCGCTTCGGTATCAAAGGGAAGCTTGCCCCCAGATACGTGGGACCTTTCAAGATCGTCAGCAAGAGAGGCGATCTCGCCTATCAACTCGAGCTTCCTTCAAACTTTGCAAATATGCATGACGTGTTCCATGTCTCTCAGCTCCGAAAGTGCTTCAAGACTCCTGACCGCACCTCAACTTCGAAGACATTGAGCTCCAAGAAGATCTCTCTTATCGTGAGCACCCCGTTGCTATTCTTGAAGAGACTGAACGCAAGACTCGCAACAAGTCAATCAAATTCCTCAAAGTCAAGTGGTCACACCATTCCGACCGTGAAGCCACCTGGGAACGCGAGGATCACCTCCGTTCTGAGTACCCGGCGTTCTTTTAGTCCTAGATATCGGGACGAGATCCTTTCGTAGTGGTGGAGTGTTGTAACACCCCAGATATGATTTACCTAATATGTAATCCAACTCTTGCCGTTTCCGGCGTTAAGTTATTTTATTTGCTCGGGTTCGGGTTTTTGTCTCCGTGTGTTGTTGTTGTTGTTGTCATGCATCTCATATCATGTCATCATGTGCATTGCATTTGCATATGTGTTCGTCTCATGCATCCGAGCATTTTCCCCGTTGTCCGTTTTGCATTCCGGCGCTCCGTTCTCCTCCGTTGGTCTTTTCTACCTTTCTTTCATGTGTGGGGATTAAACATTTCTGGATTGGACCGAGACTTGCCAAGAGGCCTTGGTTTACTACCGGTAGACCGCCTGTCAAGTTTCCTACCATTTGGACTTCGTTTGATGCTCCAACTGTTAACCGAGGGACCGAGAAGGCCTCGTGTGTGTTGCAGCCCAACACCCCTCCAAAGTGGCCCAAAATCCATCAAAACCCTCTCCATCATCTAGAGCGTTTGATCACGACCGCGTGGCCGAAAACCGCACCTCATTTGGACTCTCCTAGCTCCCTCTATGCCTATTTAAAGACCCCCTCCGAAAATTCTCGTTCTCCTCTCCCCGAAACCCTAGATCCACCACCTCGTGCTGCACCGGACACGTCCGGTCCGGCCGGTCAAAACGCGCCGCCGCCGCCCGACGAATGGCAGGCCGCCACATGGGCAGTCGCGCCCACTTCGCCGCCGGCCCGCCCGGGCCCAGGCGGGGCCTCCCCGGCCCGAGCCGCTGCCTCCCGCAGACCACTTCCCCGTCG
>NC_057797.1:47670682-47689487 GCF_018294505.1 Triticum aestivum
GCCGCCCCAGATCCGTAGCTCCGGCACGCCCCCGCGGCACTCCGGCCGTCCCCGCACCAAAACCACCTCGTCGGAGCTACAGTGCCCGCCGGCGTTCCTCGGTTCACGCTCCGCCCAGCAAACCCTAGATCTGTGATTCGGTTGACTTCTCCCCCTCTCCCCTTTATTTTTTTGCATACTTTGAGCTGTGATATCTCCGCATCCGTAGATCCGTTTTGGGCATATAGCATATCAAAATGTTCGTCTCAGAGAGCACATCATTTCATCTCATTGCATCATTTTCATTTGAGTTCATCTTGATGCCCGAAATGCTGTTGGAAGAATGCCATTTAAGATAATTGTCAGATCTGCTGCTCCAATTAGATATTTATCATTTTTGCCATGATTAATGTGTGCATGATATGCCCCTGAGCTCTACATATGTTTTGTTATATGCCTTGCCATCTTTCTAGAGGTGCAACCCATGTATTTTTGTGATGTGTGTGGTGACTAGCACAAGCTTGCAAAGTGGTGCATTCGTTAATGTTGGTTTCAGGGACTTAGCAATTCCACTAAGTCCTTGATCTATTTATTTCAATATGCCATATGTTCGTGTTGTTTCCTAGTGATCCGTGTCTCTTTTGAGGATGATCAGTAAGGATGATTTGTTAATTTTATAGTGCTCTATCCATCCATGTCTTTGTTTGCAATTTTGGAGCACCCTAGCTTGAGTCAATAGAGCTCTACTTTTACTATTTTGTGAATCTGGGCAGATTGTCTACTTGTTAGCGATTTTGCCGAGGATGTTGTAGTTATCTGTCCATGCTATGTTATTGTTCTTGCCATGTCTAGCTTGTATAATGTGTATTCTTGATGAGTGTATGCTTAGATTGTCATGATATGCTCTGTAGTGAGTGCATCGAGCTCATAAACATGCCTACTTGATATCTATTTTTGCATGCTCCAGTTTTCACTAAGTCTGAGAACTGATTATGTTTTTGCCATGTTCACATGCTTGCAAATGTATTTTCTGATCTCTTTTGGCTCAAGGTCACTAAGGGACTTTTGTTAAGATCTTTGAGTAGATCCATGCCATGCTTTACTTGGCCATGTTCAGGCCCTGTAGCATATAGTTTTCATGCTCCTAAGTGTGCTACCTGATCTGAAATTCCAGACAAGTGTTAATTTCACTAAGTCTGAAATCTGTTTACCAAATGCATTTTTGCCATGCTTGTTTGAACCTGTTAAGGGATGAATTGGCCGTAGCCCAGTGTTTATCTTTTGTTAAGCATCATGAATGGATCCCTGCCATGTATTTTGTTGCCATGTTTGAGTGTTGTAGCATGTTCATCTTGTTGCATTTAGATGGCTATTTGCTGTTTATCGCAGACCGGTGCCATATTTGAATTGCTTGCCATTTCCAAACCGTGACTCCGATTCCGGTGTTCTTTATATCGTTTTCAAGCGATTTCACCTCACCTTTCCAGTGGCACACTTGGATTTCCAAGTTGAGGCCAGGTTCATTCATTCCTTTTCAAATCTTGCATATGCATCACTTATCGCATTCCGCATAACATACCATGTTTGCATCATGTTGTTTGAGTTTGCACGCGGTTGATTGTGTTCCGTTTTGCTTGTTTGTCTTGTTTGGGTAGAGTCGGGAGACGAGTTCGCTAACGAGGAGCCCATTGAGTTTTCTTTCGAGGATCCGGTCAACTCTGACAACTTTGCAGGCAAGATGATCATACCCTCGAAATCACTTCTATCTTTGCTTTGCTAGATGCTCGCTCTTTTGCTATGCCTATGCTACGATGCCTACCACTTGCTTATCATGCCTCCCAAATTGTCATGTCAAACCTCTAACCCACCATGTCCTAGCAAACCGTTGATTGGCTATGTTACCGCTTTGCTCAGCCCCTCTTATAGCGTTGCTAGTTGCAGGTGAAGATTGGAGACCGTTCCTTGTTGGAACATTATTTACTTGTTGGGATATTATTATATTATCTTGTTATCTTAATGCATCTATATACTTGGTAAAGGGTGGAAGGCTCGGCCTCTCGCCTAGTGTTTTGTTCCACTCTTGCCGCCCTAGTTTCCGTCATATCGGTGTTATGTTCCCGGATTTTGCATTCCTTATGCGGTTGGGTGATAATGGGAACCCCTTGATAGTTTGCCTTGAATAAAGCTTCTCCAGCAATGCCCAACCTTGGTTTTACCATTTGCCTCCTATCCTCTTTTTCCCTTGGGTTTCCGGAGCCCGAGGGTCATCTTATTTAAGCCCCCCCCCCGGGCCAATGCTCCTCTGAGTGTAGGTCCGAACCGGGCAGCCTGCGGGGCCACCTCGGGGAAACTCGAGGGTTGGTTTTACTCGTAGCTTGACCTATCTGAGTGTGCCCTGAGAACGAGATATGTGCAGCTCCTATCGGGATTTGTCGGCACATTCGGGCGGTATTGCTGGATTTGTTTTAACTTGTCGAAGTGTCTTGTAGAACCGGGATACCGAGTCTGATCGGAATGTCTTGGGAGAAGGTCTTTCCTTCGTTGACTGTGAGAGCTTGTCATGGGCTAAGTTGGGACTCCCCTGTTGGAAATATGCCCTAGAGGCAATAATAAAAGCATTATTATTATATTTCCTTGTTCATGATAATTGTCTTTATTCATGCTATAATTGTGTTATCCGGAAATCATAATACATGTGTGAATAATAGACACCAACATGTCCCTAGTAAGCCTCTAGTTGACTAGCTCGTTGATCAACAGATAGTCATGGTTTCCTGACCATGGACATTAGATGTCATTGATAACGAGATCACATCATTAGGAGAATGATGTGATGGACAAGACCCAATCCTAAACATAGCATAAGATCGTATAGTTCGTTTGCTAGAGTTTTTCCGATGTCAAGTATCTTTTCCTTAGACCATGAGATCGTGTAACTCCCGGATACCGTAGGAGTGCTTTGGGAGTACCAAACGTCACAACGTAACTGGGTGACTATAAAGGTATACTACGGGTATCTCCGAAAGTGACTGTTGGGTTGACACGGATCAAGACTGGGATTTGTCACTCCATATGACGGAGAGGTATCACTGGGCCCACTCGGTAATGCATCATCATAATAAGCTCAAAGTGACCAAGTGTCTGGTCACGGGATCATGCATTACGGTACGAGTAAAGTGACTTGCCGGTAACGAGATTGAACGAGGTATTGGGATACCGACGATCGGATCTCGGGCCAGTAACATACCGATTGACGAAGGGAATTGTATGCGGGATTGATTGAATCCTCGACATCGTGGTTCATCCGATGAGATCATCGAGGAGCATGTGGGAGCCAACATGGGTATCCAGATCCCGCTATTGGTTATTGGCCGGAGAGTCGTCTCGGTCATGTCTACATGTCTCCCGAACCCGTAGGGTCTACACACTTAAGGTTCGGTGACGCTAGGGTTGTAGGGATATGTATATGCAGTAACTCGAATGTTGTTCGGAGTCCGGATGAGATCCCGGACGTCATGAGGAGTTCCAGAATGGTCCGGAGGTAAAGAACTATATATAGGAAGTGCTATTTCGGGCATCGGGACAAGTTTCGGGGTCACGGTATTGTACCGGGACCACCGGAAGGGTCCCGGGGGTCCAGCGGGTGGGGCCACCTGCCCCGGGGGGGCACATGGGCTGCAGGGGTGTGCGTCTTGGCCTGTATGGGCCAAGGGCACCAGCCCCAAGAGGCCCATGCGCCAAGAGATCAAGAAAGGAAGAGTCCTAAAGGGGGAAGGCACCTCCTAGGTGCCTTGGGGAGGAGGGATTCCTCCCTTGGCCGCCGCCCCCCCCCCCCCTAGGAGATTGGATCTCCTAGGGTCGGCGCCCCCCTAGGCTCCCTATATATAGTGGGGGAAGGAGGGCCTCTCACCCCATGCCTTTGGTGCCTCCCTCTCCCTCTCCAACACATCCTCCTCCTCCATAGTGCTTGGCGAAGCCCTGCCGGAGTACTGTAGCTCCATCACCACCACACCGTCGTGCTGCTGCTGGAGCCATCTTCCTCAACCTCTCCTTCCCCCTTGCTGGATCAAGAAGGAGGAGACATCACGCTGACTGTACGTGTGTTGAACGCGGAGGTGCCATCCGTTCGGCGCTAGGATCTCCGGTGATTTGGATCACGTCGAGTACGCCTTCCTCATCCCCGTTCTTTGAACGCTTCCGCGCGTGATCTACAAAGGTATGTAGATGCAATCCGATCACTCGTTTCTAGATGAACTCCTAGATGGATCTTGGTGAAACCGTAGGAAAATTTTTGTTTTCTGCAACGTTCCCCAACAGTGGCATCATGAGCTAGGTCTATGCGTAGTTCTCTTGCACGAGTAGAACACAATTTGTTGTGGGCGTTGATGTTGTCAACTTTCTTGCCGCTACTAGTCTTATCTTGCTTCAGCGGTATTGTGGGATGAAGCGGTCCGGACCAACCTTACACGTACGCTTACGTGAGACCGGTTCCGCCGACTAACATGCACAAGTTGCATAAGGTGGCTGGCGGGTGTCTGTCTCTCCCACTTTAGTTGGAGCGGATTCGATGAAAAGGGTACTTATGAAGGGTAAATAGAAGTTGACAAATCATGTTGTGGCTTTCACGTAGGTAAGAAAACGTTCTTGCTAGAACCCTTTTTCACCCACGTAAAACTTGCAACAACAATTAGAGGACGTCTAACTTGTTTTTGCAGCAAGTGCTTTGTGATATGATATGGCCAAAGTTGTGATGAATGATGAATTATATATATGTGATGTATGAGATGTTCATGCTATTGTAATAGGAATCACGACTTGCATGTCGATGAGTATGACAACCGGCAGGAGCCATAGGAGTTGTCTTTATTTTTTGTATGACCTGCGTGTCATTGAGAAACGCCATGTAAATTACTTTACTTTATTGCCAAACGCGTTAGCCATAGTAGTAGAAGTAATAGTTGGCGAGCAACTTCATGGAGACACGATGATGGGGATCATGATGATGGAGATCATGGTGTCATGCCGGTGACAAGATGATCATGGAGCCCCAAGATGGAGATCAAAGGAGCTATGTGATATTGGCCATATCATGTCACTATTATTGTTTATTGCATGTGATGTTTATCATGTTTTGTACATCTTGTTTGATTAGAACGACGGTAGTAAATAAGATGATCTCTCATAATAATTTCAAGAAAGTGTTCCCCCTAACTATGCACTGTTGCGACAGTTCGTTGTTTCGAAGCACCACGTGATGATCGGGTGTGATAGATTCCAACGTTCACATACAACGGGTGTAAGACAGATTTACACATGCAAACACTTAGGTTGACTTGACGAGCCTAGCATGTACAGACATGGCCTCAGAACACAGAAGACCGAAAGGTCGAGCATGAGTCGTATAGAAGATACGATCAACATGAAGATGTTCACCGATGTTGACTAGTCCGTCTCACGTGATGATCGGACACGGCCTAGTTAACTCGGATCATGTTATACTTAGATGACTGGAGGGATGTCTATCTGAGTGGGAGTTCATTGTATAATTTGATTAGATGAACTTAATTATCATGAACTTAGTCTAAAATCTTTACAATATGTCTTGTAGATCAAATGGCCAACGTTGTCCTCAACTTCAACGCGTTCCTAGAGAAAACCAAGCTGAAAGACGATGGCAGCAACTATACGGACTGGGTCCGGAACCTGAGGATCATCCTCATAGCTGCCAAGAAAGATTATGTCCTACAAGCACCGCTAGGTGACGCACCCGTCCCACAGAACCAAGACGTTATGAACGCTTGGCAGACACGTGCTGATGATTACTCCCTCGTTCAGTGCGGCATGCTTTACAGCTTAGAACCGGGGCTCCAAAAATGTTTTGAGAGACACGGAGCATATGAGATGTTCGAAGAGCTGAAAATGGTTTTTCAAGCTCATGCCCGGGTCAAGAGATATGAAGTCTCCGACAAATTCTTCAGCTGTAAGATGGAGGAAAATAGTTCTGTCAGTGAGCACATACTCACAATGTCAGGGTTACATAACCGCTTGACTCAGCTGGGAGTTAATCTCCCGAATGACGCAGTCATTGACAGAATCCTTCAGTCGCTTCCACCAAGCTACAAGAGCTTTGTGATGAACTTCAATATGCAGGGGATGGAAAAGACCATTCCCGAATTATTTGCAATGCTGAAATCAGCAGAGGTAGAAGTCAAAAAGGAACATCAAGTGTTGATGGTGAATAAAACCACTAAGTTCAAGAAGGGCAAGGGTAAAAAGAACTTCAAGAAGGACGGCAAGGGAGTTGCTGCGCCCGGCAAGCAAGCTGCCGGGAAGAAGCCAAAGAATGGACCCAAGCCCGAGACTGAGTGCTTTTATTGCAAGGGAAGTGGTCACTGGAAACGGAACTGCCCCAAATACTTAGCAGACAAGAAGGCCGGCAAAACAAAAGGTATATGTGATATACATGTAATTGATGTGTACCTTACCAGTACTCGTAGTAGCTCCTGGGTATTTGATACCGGTGCAGTTGCTCACATTTATAACTCAAAGCAGGAGCTGCGAAATAAGCGGAGACTGGCGAAGGACGAGGTGACGATGCGCGTCGGGAATGGTTCCAGGGTCGATGTGATCGCCGTCGGCACGCTACCTCTGCATTTACATACGGGATTAGTTTTAAACCTCAATAATTGTTATTTAGTGCCAGCTTTGAGCATAAACATTGTATCAGGATCTCGTTTAATTCGAGATGACTACTCATTTAAATCCGAGAATAATGGTTGTTCTATTTATATGAGAGATATGTTTTATGGTCATGCTCCGATGGTGAATGGTTTATTCTTAATGAATCTCGAGCGTAATGCTACACATATTCATAGTGTGAGTACCAAAAGATGTAAGGTTGACAATGATAGTCCCACATACTTGTGGCACTGCCGCCTTGGTCACATAGGTGTCAAACGCATGAAGAAGCTCCATGCAGATGGACTTTTAGAGTCTCTTAATTATGAATCATTTGACACGTGCGAACCATGCCTCATGGGTAAAATGACCAAGACTCCGTTCTCAGGAACAATGGAGTGAGCAACCAACTTATTGGAAATCATACATACTGATGTGTGCGGTCCAATGAGCGTTGAGGCTCGCGGTGGCTATCATTATGTTCTCACCCTCACTGATGACTTGAGTAGATATGGGTATGTCTACTTAATGAAACACAAGTCTGAGACCTTTGAAAAGTTCAAGGAATTTCAGAGTGAGGTTGAGAATCAACGTGACAGGAAACTCAAGTACCTATGATCAGATCGTGGAGGAGAATACTTGAGTCACGAGTTTGGCACACACTTAAGAAAATGTGGAATAGTTTCACAACTCACGCCGCCTGGAACACCTCAGCGTAATGGTGTGTCCGAACGTCGTAATCGCACTCTATTAGATATGGTGCGACCTATGATGTCTCTTACTGATTTACCGCTATCTTTTTAGGGCTATGCTTTAGAGACTGCAACATTCACTTTAAATAGAGCTCCATCGAAATCCATTGAGACGACACCGTATGAATTATGGTTTGGGAAGAAACCTAAGCTATCGTTTCTAAAAGTTTGGGGATGCGATGCTTATGTCAAGAAACTTCAACCTGAAAAGCTCGAACCCAAGTCGGAAAAATGCGTCTTCATGGGATACCCTAAAGAAACTATTGGGTATACCTTCTACCTCAGATCCGAAGGCAAGATCTTTTTTGCCAAGAACGGATCCTTTCTAGAGAAGGAGTTTCTCTCGAAAGAAGTAAGTGGGAGGAAAGTAGAACTTGATGAAGTATTACCTCTTGAACCGGAAAATGGCGCAACTCAAGAAAACGTTCCTGAGGTGCCTGCACTGACTAGAGAGGAAGTTAATGATGATGATCATGAAACTTCAGATCAAGTTGCTACTGAACTTCGTAGGTCCACAAGGACACGTTCCGCACCAGAGTGGTACGTCAACCCTGTCTTGGAAATCATGTTGTTAGACAACGGTGAACCTTCGAACTATGAAGAAGCGATGGCGGGCCTGGATTCCGACAAATGGCTAGAAGCCATGAAATCCGAGATAGGATCCATGTATGAAAACGAAGTATGGACTTTGACTGACTTGCCCGTTGAGCGGCGAGCCATAGAAAATAAATGGATCTTTAAGAATAAGACAGACGCGGATGGTAATGTGACCATCTATAAAGCTCGCCTTGTCGCTAAGGGTTATCGACAAGTTCAAGGGGTTGACTACGATGAGACTTTCTCACCGGTAGCGAAGCTAAAGTCCGTCCGAATCATGTTAGCAATTGCCGCATTCTATGATTATGAGATATGGCAAATGGACGTCAAAACGGCATTCCTTAATGGTTTCCTTAAGGAAGAATTGTATATGATGCAGCCGGAAGGTTTTGTCGATCCTAAGAATGCTAACAAGGTGTGCAAGCTCCAACGCTCGATTTATGGGCTGGTGCAAGCATCTCGGAGTTGGAACATTCGCTTTGATGAGATGATCAAAGCGTTTGGGTTTACACAGACTTATGGAGAAGCCTGCGTTTACAAGAAAGTGAGTGGGAGCTCTGTAGCATTTCTCATATTACATGTAGATGACATACTTTTGATGGGAAATGATATAGAACTCTTGGACAGCATTAAGGCCTACTTGAATAAGAGTTTTTCAATGAAGGACCTTGGAGAAGCTGCTTATATATTAGGCATCAAGATCTATAGAGACAGATCAAGACGCCTCATAGGTCTTTCACAAAGCACATACCTTGATAAGATATTGAAGAAGTTCAATATGGATCAGTCTAAGAAGGGGTTCTTGCCTGTGTTGCAAGGTGTGAAATTGAGCTCAGCTCAGTGTCCGACCACGACAGAAGATATAGAAGAGATGAGTGCCATCCCCTATGCCTCAGCCATAGGTTCTATTATGTATGCCATGCTGTGTACCAGACCTGATGTAAACCTTGCCGTAAGTTTGGTAGGTAGGTACCAAAGTAATCCCGGCAAGGAACACTGGACAACGGTCAAGAATATCCTGAAGTACCTGAAAAGGACTAAGGAAATGTTTCTCGTCTATGGAGGTGACGAAGAGCTCGTCGTAAAGGGTTACGTCGACGCTAGCTTCGACACAGATCTGGATGACTCAAAGTCACAAACCGGATACGTGTATATTTTGAATGGTGGGGCAGTAAGCTGGTGAAGTTGCAAGCAGAGCGTCGTGGCGGGATCTACATGTGAAGCGGAGTACATGGCAGCCTCGGAGGCAGCGCATGAAGAAATTTGGGTGAAGGAGTTCATCACCGACCTAGGAGTCATACCCAATGCGTCGGGGCCAATCAAACTCTTCTTTGACAACACTGGAGCTATTGCACTTGCCAAGGAGCCCAGGTTTCACAAGAAGACAAGGCACATCAAGCGTCGCTTCAACTCCATTCGTGAAAATGTTCAAGATGGAGACATAGATATTTGTAAATTACATATGGACCTGAATGTAGCAGATCCGTTGACTAAACCACTCCCTAGAGCAAAACATGATCAACACCAGAATTCCATGGGTGTTCGATTCATCACAATGTAACTAGATTATTGACTCTAGTGCAAGTGGGAGACTGTTGGAAATATGCCCTAGAGGCAATAATAAAAGCATTATTATTATATTTCCTTGTTCATGATAATTGTCTTTATTCATGCTATAATTGTGTTATCCGGAAATCGTAATACATGTGTGAATAATAGACACCAACATGTCCCTAGTAAGCCTCTAGTTGACTAGCTCGTTGATCAACAGATAGTCATGGTTTCCTGACTATGGACATTAGATGTCATTGATAACGAGATCACATCATTAGGAGAATGATGTGATGGACAATACCCAATCCTAAACATAGCATAAGATCGTATAGTTCGTTTGCTAGAGTTTTTCCAATGTCAAGTATCTTTTCCTTAGACCATGAGATCATGTAACTTTCGGATACCGTAGGAGTGCTTTGGGTGTACCAAACGCCACAACGTAACTGGGTGACTATAAAGGTATACTACGAGTATCTCCGAAAGTGACTGTTGGGTTGACACGGATCAAGACTGGGATTTGTCACTCCATATGACGGAGAGGTATCACTGGGCCCACTCGGTAATGCATCATCATAATGAGCTCAAAGTGACCAAGTGTCTGGTCACGGGATCATGCATTACGGTACGATAAAGTAACTTGCCGGTAACGAGATTGAACGAGGTATTGGGATACCAACGATCGGATCTCGGGCTAGTAACATACCGGTTGACGAAGGGAATTGTATGCGGGATTGATTGAATCCTCGACATCGTGGTTCATCCGATGAGATCATCGAGGAGCATGTGGGAGCCAACATGGGTATCCAGATCCCGCTGTTGGTTATTGGACGGAGAGTCGTCTCTGTCATGTCTACATGTCTCCCGAACCCGTAGGGTCTACACACTTAAGGTTCAGTGACGCTAGGGTTGTAGGGATATGTATATGCAGTAACCCGAATGTTGTTCGGAGTCCCGGATGAGATCCCGGACGTCACGAGGAGTTCCGAAATGGTCCGGAGGTAAAGAATTATATATAGGAAGTGCTATTTCGGGCATCGGGACAAGTTTCAGGGTCACCGGTATTGTACTAGGACCACCGGAAGGGTCCCGGAGGTCCACCGGATGGGGCCACCTGCCCCGGGGGGGGCACATGGGCTGCAGGGGTGTGCGTCTTGGCCTGTATGGGCCAAGGGCACCAGCCCCAAGAGGCCCATGCGCCAAGAGATCAAGAAAGGAAGAGTCCTAAAGGGGGAAGGCACCTCCTCGGTGCCTTGGGGAGGAGGGATTCCTCCCTTGGCCGCCGCCCCCCCTAGGAGATTGGATCTCCTAGGGCCGGTGCCCCCCCTAGGCTCCCTATATATAGTGGGGGAAGGAGGGCCTCTCACCCCACGCCTTTGGTGCCTCCCTCTCCCTCTCCAACACATCCTCCTCCTCCATAGTGCTTGGCGAAGCCCTGCCGGAGTACTGCAGCTCCATCACCACCATGCCGTCATGCTGCTGCTGGAGCCATCATCCTCAACCTCTCCTTCCCCCTTGCTGGATCAAGAAGGAGGAGACGTCACGCTGACCGTACGTGTGTTGAACGCGGAGGTGCCGTCCGTTCGGCGCTAGGATCTCCGGTGATTTGGATCACGTCGAGTACGCCTTCCTCATCCCCGTTCTTTGAACGCTTCCGCGCGTGATCTACAAAGGTATGTAGATGCAATCCGATCACTCGTTGCTAGATGAACTTCTAGATGGATCTTGGTTAAACCGTAGGAAAATTTTTGTTGTCTGCAACGTTCCCCAACATCCCCTGCAGGGATTTGAACTTTCGAAAGTCGTGCCCGCGGGTATGGGCAGATGGGAATTTGTTAATGTCCGGTTGTAGATAACCTGAACCTAAACTAATTAAAATGAATCAACTGTGTGAGTTACCGTGATGGTCTCTTCTCGGCGGAGTCCGGGAAGTGAACACGGTGTTGGAGTAATGCTTGCCGCAGGTTGTTTTGTAGTTATTCGTTCGCGCTTTGCCTTCTCTTCTCGCTCTCTTTTTCGAACTGGTTAGCCACCATATATGCTAGTCGCTTGCTGCAGTTCCACATATTTTACCTTGCCTTACCTATAAGCTTAAATAGTCTTGATCGCGAGGGTGCGAGATTGCTGAGTCCCTGTGGCTCACAGATTACTTTCAAACCAGATGCAGGGCCTGAGACTCCGTTCCAGATGACGCGCTTGAGCTCAAGTGGGAGTTTGACGAGGAGTCACGTCGTTACTATGTCTTTCTCTGATGATTAGTAGTTGTGCCCAGTTGGGGCGATCTGGACCGTGTCGCATGTTGGGTTGATCTTTTATTTTGGCGCCGTAGTCGGTCCATAAGTGATTGGATGATGTAATGCTATTTATGTACTTTGATTGACGTGGCGAGTGTAAGCCAACTATGTATCTCCCCTTTTTATTATCTATATATTACATGGGATGTTGTGAAGATTACCTAACTTGCGACATTGCTTTCAATGCGGTTATGCCTCTAAGTCGTGCCTCGACACGTAGGAGATATAGCCGCATCGAGGGCGTTACAGGTCGTGTACAAATTTTTTTGCGTGAAATCTTCTGATCTATTCTTCTTCAATTATGGCAGTACAATGAATATTAGAAATAATAAAATTTACATCCAAATACGAGAAACCACCTAGCGACGACTAGAAGTACTGAAGCGAGCCGAAGGATGTGATGCCGCATTTGCTCGTGGTCGATTTCGCGGGTGGTGTAGTAGGACAGGAGCAGAGCCTCCTGTCGTGCTCTTCCACGTCCACCATGATGATCGTGCCGTCGACTTGCCCCTCTCCGCACTGGTGCTTGTCTACCATGATGCCCTTGTCGTCCTCCCACGCCTCTCCCATGGTGATGCCTGCTTGGACCAGCGTTGTGGGTGGCGCTGGTTTTGTCCTCCATTGGCTCGTCAGCGTCATTGCCATTCGGAGAGCTCGCCGGCAAGCCAGCATGTATCCGGCTAGCTCGGCGGGCCAGCCATCCGGCATCAATGCCAGAGAGCTCCTTCTTCTACTTACCGGTGATGCCGTCCCACGGGGCTTCGAAGCTTGAGGCCATGGAGGGTTTGGTGCATAGAGGAGATGGAGAGCGGAGGTGTGGTGCAGCTTCTCCCAAATGCGTGGATGCCATGCGCTAAGCCTGCGGGATGTTTAATGTCGGTCGGACATGTGTCGCTCGGGGCGCCAGAGTAGGTTTCTCGGCTAACACGCTGGTTTAATGGAGGAAGGCGAGGATGACAGATGTTGTTTCAATGCGGAGAAAAGGCGCATGCAGCAGGCTTGCAGCGGTCGACGCCCCACTTCAATGCCGGCTTCAGAGAGGCCATGTCCGCTTTGGGTAGGCTTGAATGCGGCACTGACTGCTACGGGCGGAAAGCACACGGGCGAGGGATGGTCTTTTGGGTGGACCAGGGTTGTCGGAGGCGTGCATGACAGCGGTCCTAATTCCCGCAAAGCGCCCCCCCCCCTCCCCCGTTCCGGTTGCGGAAAAATGACGTCCAGATTGGCTAGCGGACGGATATATGATCGTGTTGGATGGCAAAACACGTCCGGACCATGTACGGTCTGAGGGTCTGCATTGGAGTTGACCTAATGTGGCAAACTTTCATGTGAGCTTGTGGTCATTCCTATAATATCCGTTTATTTTTGTGATTTTTTTTGGCAGGGGATTTTTACTGTGATAAGTAGAGCCTACTTCTAGCAGTGGGCAGCAAGGAAGAAAGCTAAGAGGTAAATATGTGATTATTCGTTGAGACGTAGCCAAAGAGCCACAAGCATATCATACTTTGGCACATGTATTCATAAATAGAATGAATCATTGACAGATGTTGCTAACCATCGGGTGGAGTGGAGCTGAATCATCGTCTAGTTCATTTCACTAGAGTAGCAAAATCTCTTATATATTTTGATTTTCTTTTCAGGATAAAATGATCCATTCTTGTATCTGAAAAGGTTGTCGAAATATGTCTCATGATTTTCATTGTTGGTGCAAAAAACTTCATAGCTAATTAGTGTTAATATATCCTTTAAAATATTTTTGGCTTTTCTAAATCTTCTCGCACCAACAGGCTTATGGTGTCAATATGTTTTCATCAAGATGTTCTTGAAAATATCATCATTTTCTCTTAGTTCATTGTTAGCAATAATCAGCGGCAAATAGTGCGTAAAGTGCCAACGTCTTTACACAACAGTGAGCACGGTTAACCACCTAAGGTTAGTACTTTGTCTATGATCAACATTTTTAAACACGACAGCGAATCAACCTGTGGTTGAGATGGTTAGGTGGACAGTGGTATCCCCAACCCATCAGGGTTCAAATCCTGGTGCTCGCATTATTCCTGAATTTATTTCAGGATTTCCGGCGATGCGCTTTCAGTGGGAGGAGACGTTCCCGTCGACGACGAGGCGCCTACGGTGACTTCGTAAATCTCAAGATGATATGCCGGCTCAGTCTCTCGGAGGTGCTCATAGGGATAGGGTGTGCGTGTGTGCGTTCATAGGGATGAGTGTATGCGCGCGTATATGAGCGTTTGTGTCTGTACTGATGCTAAAAAAACATTTTTAAACACGACAATTAGTTTTTGATCTACTAATTCTTTTTGCTCACTCAACTCATCACGCTAAAACAATCTACCATCTTTTTTTGGCAGGGAAAAATACTGTACTATCTACCCGGCAAAAAAAAGGTACTATCTATGCTAAAAAAATACTTTTGAAAGAAATGCACACGTCGTGTTCCTACAATAAAGCACTTATCATATTGCCGTACTTTGTTTTGCTGGTTGCCGTACTTTTTTTCTTTGACATATACTTGGTGGCAAATACCATGAAAACTCTCGGGGCCAGATACGGCGGTGTGCAAGATTGGAATTGCGCCGCTGTTAAATCATTTTTTTTTCAAAAATCTCAAGGCTCCTACACACGGCGGTGAGCAAGATCAGTATGGCACTGTTTTTTCGGCTGTTAAATAAAGAACTTGAAAAAATAAAAATAAAACTTGTGTGGGTCCATACAAGCGCCATATATAAAAAGAATTGCATGAAGATGTACATAGCAACGAAAGTGGATTTTTGAAGCACGGTGGCCACTAAGCACGTTCCTAAAACCAGCACTTAAAAGTTTCAAAAGGAGTTGATTGTTTTCACACAAAAACGTATGCATTTGCTCTAAGTAACTTTCAAATTTTGCTCAAAATTACTTATCTTTTTATCTCTCACATAAAAGCTTAGATTTTGATATAAAAAACATGAATGTGTTACACTTCTATGTGTGCATGTACAAAAAAATTAGAAATATTTTAGCTGTAAAAATCTGTTTCTTTGAACTTTGAAAAAAATGACACAATATGCCCGTGCTCCAAAGTTACTTTTTGCATAGCAATGCAATATAGAGAGTTCGACCTCTTCAATATGAATTGAGCATAGTATGGCACGGTGGACAACCTCTATGTGCAATGCAGCCGGTGATCACGAGGGCTCGGGTTAGATCCTGCATCACGCATTTTCCCCTACGCGATTAAATAAAATATGAGGATGTTTTGTACAAAAAAAAATCCTGACACTCGGGCACCCAGTGCCTTCCCAGCTTTGAGCCATTGAAAGGTGGGCCGCTGCCACGTTGGCATGCCACGCTAGTTGGACGTACGTCCAGATACAGATGGAGGCACCGGATTTGCACGTCCGAACAAGTTCAGGTGTATCTTCTGCTCTCAAAAAAAAAAAGCTCAGGCACTCCATGTCAGAGTGGTGTGTGGCATGTCAAGTTTTTCACTCAAGGCACATTGACACCTGAGAGCCGCTTGCATGGCAAGTTGTACTACAATCATGGCGTCAAACCCTGAGAGCTACTTGCATGCCTATATATTAACCAATTAGACTGCTGGTTGTTGTTTTTTAAGATAGCTTACCAGGCTTGCTGCCTGGTGACCACCACGTCACGAAACATGCATATAAACTGCTGCCATCTCCTCTCCGTAAGCGATGTGGTCCTAATCAAAACCGTACTGTATTTTTGTAAACAAGAAATTGAGGACTTACGTGTGTGTCTTGATACGGCCCAAACGAAACGAAAAGCCCAGTGCCATAAAATCGTGTGACCCACCGGCCGTCAGCCCAGCTCGTGGACTGACATCATCGTTCTCGTGTTGATTTGCTAGGTATCTTCTCGGGGTCTCCGTGGTGGCGTTCGTGTACTCTGCGGCGCAGGAGGAACTTCGCCGGATGCGCCACGGCGTTGCCCATGCCAGCTTTCTTGATATCGCCGGCGATCAGGTGAAGTGTAGAGAACCTTGCTATGATCATTTTTGATATTGCATGTGTGTTTAGTTCTAACAATCACGTACTAACTGCCCTGTGATCTGCCTAGCTAGCCAATCCAGCGAGCACAAAAGAGAGAGAGAGAGAGAGAAGAGACAAAGTTCAGAGTTGCTCGTGGCATCTGAAGATCAGATGTTTGCATGACGACCCAAGTTGCCAAGAGAGCATTTTCATCACCACTTTGTTGGGTTTTCGGGGTGTGAGAGGCTCGAACTCTCGACCTTAGTATCACTCACCTATAGCTATGAGACCTACGCGCTAGCCAACTGCGCCACCACCCAATGATGATTGCTACCTAATGACAGCCTTACTAAGGCTTGCTTATTCGATGGTGCTTGAAACCCCGGTTACTTACATGCCAAGACTGGATGGGTACTAGTTGATCAATTCAATCTGCAGAAGTGGGCGATGCTATGAAATTCATCTTGGAGAAAAGGTTCAAGCAAATATTTTCTTTTTGATGTTTCTTTCTTACATAGAGAAGAATATGGACATAGATGTACACAACCCTTGATGGGTTCCACTGCCTCCTGCCGGCCGCGCCGCTAGCCCAGCCGGTCTTCGGTCGCCTTAGGCTACGGTGGCGCGATGGATGCCGGTCCTTGACGGCAGGAGAACTCTGTTTTTAGATATTTCTTCGTATTTTGTTAGGGTTTGTGTCCTGTTCAGAAAAACAAGGCAACGAGACCTCTGAAGATGAAATAATGTGCCCCCCCCCATGGAGCGTTTAGCATCGTTGATGGATATGTGGAGGTATGTCTCCGACGGATCTGGTCATAGTTCGTCTACATTCACGTGTCTTCAGGTTGGATCCTTCCAATCTACTCTTCAACGGCGACGGTTGCTATTCTGGTGCGCTGGTTATATGGGGGCTTAGCATGACACCAGCACGCTTTAGGCTCGCTTCAATACTTGTAGTCGTCGCAAGGTGGTTTACGGATCTGGATGTAATTTTCATTATTTTTTATGTTTGTTGTACTGCCATGATTGAAGATGAATAGATCAAAAAAAATTCCAAAAAAAAGATGTGCACTACTCAAGGTAAGGGCATCTCCGGCGCAGACCCCCAAACACCGAATTTATCCGCGGACCGGTGGGGGACCAATACGCGGACACTGATGCGGGACCAAAGGAGACAAATTACATGCAAACCAGATAATTTTCATCTAAACCGGACGAAAACACTTATATTTCAGACAAATTTGAACTAAAATATAGCTGACTAGGCTAGCTTATTCTAACCTAGTCTATGACCGGCCTTCTCAATGCCCGTTTCCCACCCCATATCTTCCCTATGTCCAGCAACAAGCTCACGGGAACACCGTGAGCCCTAGAGAATATGCTTCGACGGGAGGGGAAGAATAACATCCACCTCCATGTAGCCCAAATCAGTGGTTGGTTTTAGAACGGTGATGGTGGCATATGCCTTCACGAACTGGGCAAGACGCCGGCTATGAGGCCCGGCGCAACGGCCTGGTGGCCTTCTTGGGACCCGAGCGGCGGTGGCCGCCTTTGGTCTACTCATCCTCACTGCCGGTGGTGCCCATGGACATGCCGGCTTCATCATCATGGCGGCAGGGCGCAACCGACATGGAGCTATCAGTGTCGTCCGTGTCGTCGTAAACTTGCGCCGCCACCTCATCGATCTCCGCATAGGCGCCTTCTTTCTCTGCCCGCAAGATGCGATGCCGCATTTGCTCATGGTGGATTTCGCGGGTGGCGCGGTAGGACATGAGCAAAGCCTCCTGCTGGTGCACGTCCACGGCCACCATGATGACTATGTCATCGACTTGCTCCTGTGCGTGCCATTGCTTGTCCGCCACGATGCCCTTGTCGTCCTCTGGTGCCTCGCCCATGGTGATGCCGGCTAGACCAGCAATGAGGGTGGCGTCGGCTTTTCCTCCGTTGGCTCGTGAGCGTCGCAGCCATCCAGAGAGCTCGCTGGAAAGCCAGCATGTATTCGGCTAGCTCAACGGGCCAGCCATCTGGCAGCAATACCGGAGAGCTCCTTATTCTGCTCGCTGGTGATGTCGTGTCACGGGGCTTCAGAGCTCGAGGCCATGGCAGGTGCATAGAGGAGATGGAGAGCGGAGCTATCATGCAGCTTTTGCCCAAAGCCTAGCCACGTTTAAATAGCGGGCAGATGCCATGTCGCTCGGGGCGTCGGAGTAGGTTTCTCAGTTGACACACCGGTTTAGTGGAGGAAGGTGTAACACCCCGGATGTAACTTTCCCAATTTGTACTCCAACTCTTGCCGTTTTTGGCGTTAAGTTATTTTATTTTCTCGGGTTCGGGTCTTCGTCTCCGTGTGTTGTTATCGTTGTCATGCATCTCATATCATGTCATCATGTGCATTGCATTTGCATACGTGTTCGTCTCATGCATTCGAGCCTTTTCCCCGTTGTCCGTTTTGCATTCCGGCGCTTCGTTCTCCTCCGGTGGTCATTTCGACCTTTCTTTCGTGTGTGGGGATTAAACATTTTCGGATTGGACCGAGACTTGCCAAGCGGCCTTGGTTTACTACCAGTAGACCGTCTGTCAAGTTTCATGCCATTTGGACTTCGTTTGATACTCCAACGGTTAACCGAGGGACCGAAAAGGCCTCGTGTGTGTTGCAGCCTAACGCCCCTTCAAGTTGGCCCAAAACCCACCTAAGCCTTCTCCATCATCTAGATCGATCGATCACGATCGCGTGGCCGAAAACCGCACATCATTTGGACTCTCCTAGCTCCTCCTATGCCTATTTAAAGACCCCTCCGAATCCGGATCTTCTTCTTCCCCCGAAACCCTAAAATTCTACCCGCGCCGGCCGGACACGTCCGCCCCGACCGGACGCATCGCCGCTGCCGCCCGCAGCTAGTGGCGTGGCGCCACGTGGCGCGCCGCCGCCCGCACCCGCACCGGCCCGCTTGGCCCGGGG